>NW_028088106.1:0-23318 GCF_014824575.4 Sturnira hondurensis | reverse complement strand
GCAGAAAGAAAGAAGGAGCTCCTACCTTTTGCAACAACATGGATGGAACTGGAAAGCATTATGCTGAGTGAAATAAGCCAGGTGTTGAAGGACAAATACCATATGATCTCACCTCTAACAGGAAGCTAAACAACAAAACAAACAAGCAAGCAAAATATAACCAAAGACACTGAAATAGAGAACAGGCTGACAGTGACCAGAGGGGAGAGGGGAGGGAATTTCAGGGGAAATAAGGGAGGGATTTAGAGGAACCTATATAAAGGATACATGGACAACAACTGAGAAGGGTAGAAATGGGAGGGAGGGGGGAAGATGGGGGATGGGATGGGATGGGAGTAATAGACAGAAAACTGTACTTGAAAAATAATTAAATAAAAAAATTGAAAAAAAAAAGAAAAAGAAATCCATATTGAGTAAGTACTAGTAGGAAACATTTCTATAAGATGATGTATTAATTTTTAGTAAACTTTTTATTACTGAATGGTTTCAGATTTTTTTTTGAAAAGTTAGAGTTTCTATATACCTGACGTGCATGTTTTCCTATTATTGACATGTTCTTTGGTTTGGTAAATTTGTTTTTTTTTTAAATATTTTATTTATTTATTTTTAGAGAGAGGGGACAGGAAGGGTATAGAGAGGGAGAGAAACGTCAATGTGTGGTTGCCTCTCATGTGTCCCCCAATAGGGACCTGGCCTACAACCCAGGCATGTGCCCTGACTGGGAATCAAACCGCGATCATGTGGTTTGTAGGCCCGCGCTCAATCCACTGAGCTACACCAGCCAGGGCTGGTTTGGTAAATTTATTACAATCCATGAACTAACATTGTTACATTATGATTAACTAGAGTCCATAGTTTACTTAGATATCCTTAATTTTTATGTAATGTCTCTTTTCTCTTCCTACATTCTTCTAAACTACCACATAATATATAGTCTCCATGTCTTGTTAGGCTATCTCTTGACTGAGTGTCTCAGATTTTCTTATTTTTTATGACCTTAATAGTTTTGAGGAATACTGTTAAGATATTTTGTAGATTGTTCCCTCAATTAAAATTTGTCTATTTTTTAAAATGATTACACTGGAAGTATGTGGTTTCTCCAGGGTGCAGGTGGCAAACCCAAGGCCTGGAGGCTGAACCAGCCCTCCACATTTTTTTATCAGGCCCGCACCTTATTTCCACTTGGTGGCAGCACCAAACTCTCGCTTAACTGTTAGGGAGTAGGTACATTTACACGATTCATTTTCCTCTGTCCATTCGTATTTTTCAGAATGATGACAGTATGTGCAACCCAACTCTTTGAGAGTAGAATATTCATATAAGTTATTTAGAAAACTTCCATGTAAGAAATTTGTCTATGCTCTCTGGTACATTTTTTAAATAATTTATTTCCATCAGTATCGGACACCTGGACATTTTATTTTAATTACATTTATAATGACATTATTTTAAAATACTTTAAATGTCCATCATTAGTAATTGGTTAAATAAAATATGAAATTTTATGCAATAGAGTAATATGTAGCATATTATATTTTCATATAAACATACATGTTGACATGGAAATATACCCATATGCAAAAAGGCAAGATACTTATTCTTAGTACAGTTGTATTTTTAACCAAAAAAGTATGAATAAGTTTGTGTGTATGTGAATATGTTTTTGAAAGTCTGAGATGAATTAAAATTACATGTTGAAAGTGACCATATCTAGATGTTAGAATTATGACAGCAATTTTTAATTTTCTATACTATAGATAATTTTCACACAGAATACATATTGATCTCATTGTTTTTGCCTTTAAATTGTTTCCATGTTGAAATCTGTTTTTCACTGAGTGTCATTATCCACCTCCGACTGCATAGTTTTATTTTCTCCTTGCATTGTATATGGTGATGAACAATATGCTCATTCCAGTTCTCTTTAAATGGCTCTGCCCACCCATGGAATAGAGAGGGATACCATTCACTACATGTAATGAGTGCTAGGAGCTCCACATACATCTTCTGACTTCAAGCTGTAAAAACTGATGATGTGTCATCATATTCACCTTCATTACAGAGATTAAGGTCTAGAACTTGTAATGAGTCCCACAGTTAGTGAAGAGAAGGGCCAAGATTTAATGACAGGTTTAAATCCAAAGTTTATGGGGTTTTTTAAATTTAATTCTTGTTCAAGTACAGTTTTCTGTCTTTTACTCCCATCCCAACCCACCCCCCACCCAGTGCTCCCCACCTCCCTCCCATTTCTATCCCTGTTAGTTTTTGTCCATGTGTCCTTTAAACTAGTTCCTGTAAATCCTTCACCTTTCCCCCCTGAAATTCCCTCCCCTCTCCCTTCTCGTCCCTGTCTGCCTGTTCTCTATTTCAGTGTCTTTGGTTATATTTTGCTTGCTTGTTTGTTTTGTTGTTTAGGTTTCCCGTAATGTGAGATCATGTGGTATTTGTCTTTCACTGCCTGGCTTATTTCACTCAACATAATGCTTTCCAGTTCCATCCATGCTGTTGCAAAGGGGTAAGAGCTCCTTCTTTCTTTCTGCTGCATAGAATTCCATTGTGTAAATGTACCATAGTTTTTGGATCCATTCACTTACTGATGGGCACCTAGGTTGCTTCCAACTCTTGGCTATCATGAATTGTGCTGCTATGAACATTGGTGTGCATAGGTTCTTTTGGATTGGTGTTTTAGGGTTCTTAGGGTATAATCCTAGCAGTGGAATTGCTGGGTCAAAAGGCAGATCCATTTTCAGTTTTCTTAGAAAATTCCACACTGTTTTCCATAGTGGTTGTACCAGTCTGCAATCCCACCAACAGTGAACTAGGGTTCCCTTTTCCTCACAACCTCTCTAACATTTGTTCTTTGTTGCTCTGTTTGTGATGGCATTATGACGGGTGTCAAGTGGTATCTCATTGTGGTTTTAATTTGCATCCCTCTGATAGCTAGCGATATTGAGCATCTTTTCATGTGCCTCTGGATCCTCTGTGTGTCCTCCTTGGAGAAATGTCTGTTCAAGTCCTTTGCCCCCTTTTTAATTCGGTTGTTTGTCTTCTTAGAGTGGAGTTGTGTAAGTTCTTTGTATATTTTGGAGATTAAACCCTTGTCTGAGGTATCATTGGCAAATATGTTTTTCCACATGGTTGGTTCTCTTTTTATTTTAATACTGTTTAATACTGTTTTCTTTAGCCTTGCAGAAGCTTTTTATTTTGAGATGAGATGCCATTTGTTTATTCTTTCCTTTAGGTCCCTTGCCCTAGGAGACATATCAGTAAAAATGTTGCTGCATGAAATATCTGAGATTTTCCTGCCAATGTTCTGTTCTAGGACTTTAATGGTGTCACGGCTTATATTTAAGTCTTTTCTCCACCTTGAATTTATTTTGGTGTATGGTGTAAGTTAGTGGTTGAGTTTCATTATTTTCACATAGTTGTCCAGTTCTCCCAACACCATTTGTTGAAGAGGCTATTTTTACTCCATTTTATGTTTCTGCCCCCTTTGTCAAATATTAATTGACCATAGAGACTTGGGTTTATTTCTGGGCTCTCTATTCTGTTCAAAGTTTATGATCTTACTCATTATGTTACATATTAAGAATTTTGATCCTGTTGGTGTGATACAGGTCAGCCCACCATTCACCTGTTTAAACCATGTGCTTTTTCTCACATCCTCCCTGGCCCTTTAACTCCCTGGCTTGCTTTAAGCCTTATGTTAAAATATTCTGCTTGAGTCCTCCCTTATTTGGTAATTTATCCAAATGACTTATCCTCATTTTTTTCCTTAAAATCAAATGTATTCATGATGGTGTACTGCCTTTTGATTCCATATACTTGTAGTTATGAGTTGGAGAATATCTCTAAGTTTGAGCAATATCAGGCTCATATTTTTATGTCACATTCATAAAATCTGTGTGTTGCATTGGTCACCTGTATTTGTGACGCACACAGAGTTGTTCATTAGCTTTTCAAAAAATTCTATTTAATTGATTATGCTATTAGAGTTGTCCTGATTTTTCCCCCTTTGGCCCCCTCCACCCAGCACTCCCTTCTCCCTCAGGTAATTGCCCCACTATTGTTCATACCCAATGGTCATTCTTATAAGATATTTAGCTACTGCATTTTCTGTACTATACATTACATCCCCCTGGTTATTCTGTAACCACGTATTTGTACTTCTTAATCGCCTTACCTCTTCACCCACTCTTCCTCTCTCCCTTTCCATCTGACAAATTTCTAGTAACTAATTTCTTTTCTTTTGCTTTTAAGAGTTTCTCTTTATTTTTAACATTTGGCCCTTTAATAATGATGTGTCTTGGAGCGGTCCTCTTTGCATCCATCATATTTGGGACTCTCTGCACTTCCTGGATTTGCTTGTCTATTTCCTCCACCAAATAGGGCAAGTTTTCTTTCCCTACTTTATCAGATAGATCTCCAATTTCTTGCTCTTTTTTTCTCCTTCTGGCAACCCTATGAGGCAAATATTGGACTTCTTAAAGCTGTGCCAGAAGCTGTTTATACTATCCTCATGTTTTTGGATTCTTTTTTCTTCTTGTTGTTCCACATAGTTGTTTTTTCTTTCCTTATGTTCAAAATCACTGATATGATGCTCAGCTTCATCCATTCTACTGTTGTTTCCTTGTAAATTGTTCTTTAATTCAATTAGCAGATTCTTTGTTTCTAACTGGGTCTTTTTATGCTGCTGAGGTCTTCACTAAAAAGTGTTTTGAACTCTGCACGTGACAGATTGTTTATCTCCATTTCATTTAGCTCTTTTTCTGGAGTTTTGATCTGTTCTTTCATTTGGCCCATGTTTGTCTCTTTGTTTTGGCAACCTCCCTGTGTTTATTTCTATCTGTTAGGTAAAGCTTCTTTGATTCTGTGTCTTGGTAGTGAGGCCCAATGTAGTAGGTGTCCCTTAGGGTCCCATGGCACAATCTCCTCTAACACCCAAGTGGGGTACTCAAGCTGCACCCTTTGTGTGGTCTTCTCTTATAGTTGAGTTTTGGTTGCTGTTGGCATGTCAATGAAAGGGATTTATTCAGGACAGTCAGCTACAAGAACTGGTTGTGATCACTGATCACCAACCTCTACCCTCTGTCGAAGATCAGCTGTGCAGGGGTAGGGAGCCGGCGCTTCAATGTGGTCTGTAGCTGTCCACTGGGTGTGTTGGCCCTGGGGTTTCCCAGGTGGTGCAGTCCAAGGTCAGCCCTCACCTCTTTTTCACCTGGGGTACCCTGCCTAAGCTGTAAAGCAATTTGAGATGGCTGCTACTTGTACTGAGCTTGGAGATTCCCAGGTGGAGCCAAACTGAGACTGTGATCTAGCTGATGCTAGGGTTCACTGAACCCAGCCGTTGATAGTTTGATAGGATTTAGGAGCCAAGATGAACCATTCTTATGGAAAAGCAGCTTGGGTGAGCCTGGAATTTGGATGTGGTAAAGCCTCTGTGGATCTCCAAGGTGGATCACACAGTGCTAGCCAGGTTGATGGATTCTCGGATATGAACCAGCCTACTGGCTTTAGGGAGGGGAGGGCTCAGAAAAGGGATTGTGGCCTCTGCTTGCCCTGATGTTGGGCACTTTTATAAAATGTAGTTTATTGATTATGCTACTACAGTTGTCCCATTTCCCCCCTCCTTATTTCCCTCCACCCTGCACACACCCTTCTACCTGCATTCTCCCCCTTTCTTTCATGCCCATGGGTTGTACACATAAGTTCTTTGGCTTCCACATTTCCTATACTATTCTTAACCTCTCCTTGTCTATTTTCTACCTACCACTTATGCTACTTATTCTCTGTACCTTTTGCCTCCTCTCTTCCCCTCCACCTCCCCTGCTGATAACCCTCCCTGTAATCTCCATTTCTGTGATTCTGTTCCTGTTCTAATTGCTTAGTTTGCTTTTGTTTTTGTTTTAGGTGTGGTTAATAATTGTGAGTTCATTGTAAAATAGTAAAATAGGAAAATAGTAAAATAGTCATATTTTTATTTTTTAACATAAGTCCCTTTAACATTTCATAATAAGGGTTTGGTGATGATGAACTCTTTTAACTTGACCTTACATAGAAAGCACTTGAACTGCCCTTCCATTCTAAATGATAGATTTACTGGATAGAGTAATCTTGGATGTAGATCCTTGCCTTTCATGAATATTTCTTTCCAGCCCCTTCTTGCCTGCAAGGTTTCATTTGAGAAGTCAGCTGACAGTTTTATGGGAACTCCTTTGTAGGTAACTGTCGCCTTTACTCTTGCTGCTTTTAAGACTTTCTTTTTCTCTTTAATCTTGGGTAATGTAATTATGATGTGCCTTGGTGTGTCCCTCCATGGTTCCAATTTCTTTGGGACTCTCTGAGCTTCCTCACTTCCTGGAAGTCTATTTCCTTTGCCACATTTGGGAAGTTCTCCTTCATTATTTGTTCAAATAAGTTTTCAATTTCTTGGTCTTCCTCTTCTTCTGGCACCCCTGTGATTTGGCTGTTGGAACATTTAAAGATGTCCTGGAGGTTCTTAAGCCTCTCCTCATTTTTTTTTTTTTTTTGAATTCTTTTCTCTTCTTTCTGTTCTGGTTGAATGTTCCTTTCTTCTTTCTGGTCCACATCATTGATTTGATTTACAGTTTCCTTCCATCACTGTTGGTTCCCAGTATATCTTCCTTTATTTCATTTAGCATAGCCTTCATTTTTCCATCTAATTTGCAACCATATTCAACCAAGTCTGTGAGCATCCTCATTACCAGTGTTTTGAACTGTGCATCTAATAGGTTGGCATTCTCTTTGTTGCTTAGTTGCATTTTTTCTGGAGCTTTGATCAGTTCTTTCATTTCGGCCATCTTTTTTTTTTTTTTTTTTTTTGTCTCTGATGCTAGACACTTTTGTCTCTTTTTGTATACCACCACTGCCCTTCAAACTGCCACTCCTGTGCTGGAGCTCAGAGGGAGCAAGTCTGAGTAGGTGAGTCTGTGTGTGGGTTCCTCAAGAGGAACTAACTGCTTAGGACTTCAGCAGCCTCCTCCACTGCCTCATTCCCCAAAGTTTTTCACAGCCAGAAGTTGTGGGAACTTATCTTTCTGGCACTGGAGAGGGGCCTGATGTTGGTCTGGGACTTCTCACTCCTGAGCTGTCCCTCCTGAATTTTACCCACATGGGTGTGTGGCCAGCCTGTTCTGCATCTGTGCCCTACATGTCTGCATGAATGTGGTCTCTTTAATTCATTAGTTTTCAGACTTCCATCAACTCGATTTCTGACATTCCTGAGTGATGGTTTTTTTAATATTTTATTTTTTAATTTATTTGTTTAAGATTGTGTTCATTTCTTTTTTGAGAGGAAAGGAGAAAAAGAGGGGGAGAAACATCAATATGTATTTGCCTCTCATGTGCCTCATACTGGGAACCTGGCTTGCAAGCCAGGTGTGTGCCCTAGACTGGCAGCTAAACTGGTGACCCTTAGATTAGCAGGCCAGCACTCATCCACTGAGCTACACCAGCCAGAGCAGTTTTTCTATGTTTCAGTTGTAGTTTTGATGTAGTTGTGTGAGGAGGCGAGCCATGTCTGCCTATTTTGACATCTTGACTGGAAGCCTCATTAGCTTTTAATATTGATTATAAGGAAAAAACAAATATAATCCCGACCTTTGAGAAGGACAAACTTAATTTTTAAAAAATTAATTATTTTTCAAAAACAAATTCTCTTTTAATTAGAGGCTAAGTATGAAGTAATCACTAATTCCTTCTGTTTGATCTAGTTTAATAAATTGGCTGTGCACTTGAATATTTTAAACACATATGATCACAGACTTTGACATCTGGTACAGTTGGGTCACAATCAAAAGTCTTAAATGAGATTGCATTTTATAATACTCTGATGTATTTGGGTGTGTTTTTGCATTCATTTATGCATTAATTTTTTAGATGCAGGGGTTTTAAAAATCTTGCATTACTGAAAATACTGCCTACTATGATAGTTTTGCTATTATTTCATTCTGAACAAACCCTGTTCCTTAGGTTTCAATGTTTTAAGGAAAGTGGGGTAATTTGGGGTAATTACTTCTATTTTCCACTTACTATTTATAATAAACTAGACTGTCAGTCTTAAGCAACCACCTTTATCAAATTATGCTTTCAGTGTAGATATGTGATATTTTTCAAAACTTTATAGAACTATTTCTTGAAAAGTGTTTAATTGTGAAAAATAAGGGGTAACTATTAAGCAAGGTTCAAACCGAACCCAATTAAAGTTTCCATATGTTAAGGAAATCTAGATGTGTATTAAATTTGGTAAAGGATATTTATAATTGATGCTCAATTTAGTAAAAAAGTTTAAGAACACAAAGCAAACTTAAAAACACCCAAGTCATGACTTTTGTTTTTTGTTGTTTTTTTTTAAGGACAAATGCTTGATAACACTGAAATCATACCAATTGTCCCTTAAAGTTGTGCCAAGAAAATTGCAGAATCCAATCTTCCAAACGAGGCAAGCAGATTATTTGCTCCTTTAACACCATGTCAATAAGTTATTAAGTTACTAAATGATCTGAATGGCACAATAGAATGTGTTTAGTCAGTCAGTGTCAAACAGTAAGCTACAGTGGTTCAGAACTAAGCTAAAATTTTGATATTCATCTAGTATAATCTGCATGACAAGTGAGGGAGTAACTACTATTATCTTTATTTTGCAAATGACAACACTGGAGTCAAGTCATTCTGTATAAATAAAAAAATTGAAAGAGAATAAAAGCATTAAGCAAACAGATCCAGGAAGATAAAACCAGGAAAGAGAAAAAGTAACTTCTTAGACAAATTAGACATAGATTTCTAAACTGCTATGAAAGTATCTTTTTCTTTTTGCAAATGCAAGAGACTTTGTCCTCAGAAACTTACACAGGTAAAAACAATTCTTTCAAGAGGTAACATTCACAAGCCTCTGTGGAGTCTCCCCAAAAGTGGGTCCTATGATTCTGCCTCTAGTCTAAGACCCTATGTGGTAACATTTTAAAACAAGTCAATTACATCACTGAGTAAGAATTCTCATTGATGACAATAATTTAACAACCCAAAGCATGTCATTTTGGGCTTCTCCTTCTGTACCCACTGTCTCATAATAACTGTACTGAAATTTGTCTGTTTGTGCTCTTACTTTAGGGAGTGAAGATAAATGAGGTGGAAATACATTGACGCACACACGGAGGCTTCTACTTAGTGAAAGGCCAAACGAACTGGTGCAGCACTTGGCAGCCACCAAATGCAGCCTCTTCCACAGGAAATGGTTCTGCCAAAGAGATCTGCATCATGGAAGGGAACATTATTGGCTCTTTTAGGGAAATTTCAGGCCCATAATGAATATGTGTAAACATTGTTTTCGTCCACTATGTACAAATGACCTTCCTATTTTTGATAAGCAATCAGAAGAGCTAGGGAGAGAGTGATAGGTTTGGCTAAGATAAACATATCCTCTCAAAGTACATGCAGGTTTTCTAAGAATGACCACCTTTAAGATTGCCAGATTTAACAAATCAAACTACAAGATGACCAGCTAAATTAGAATTTTGCATAAATGATGAATGGTTTTGTTAGTATAAGTATGCCCAAAATATTGCATGATACATACTAGTGTTTTTTAAAAGTCCTTGTTGTTTATCTGAAATTCAAATTCTCTGGGGATTCTGTATTTCATTTGTCAAGCCCACTAGAAAGTGTATGAAATAGAAGACACTTTAGAAATATGGAAAACAAGACGATGGCTCAATAACTCTTCAGGAAGAAGAACGGATATATCAAAATAAAGGTCTCATATATTAGCACAAGGGTTAATACATTTCTGGGCCAAAGTACATTAGGCATAAAAAATGACAGTTTCCTGAAATAAGGTCGAGGTGGCTACTCTCTTTCCAGCTCTGTGGTGGTAGATGCAGTGCTTTCTATAAATAATGTTGCCTTACTCTGAGGACATGAGGGCCCACATATCATATTCCTTCCACCTTCTGAGTTTTGAACCTTTATTAGTTAGAGGCATTGGCCTGATGTTTATCTGGTGTTGACTTCAGACTTCAATCAAGTGTTTCAATCAGTGTTTTTATGTGTGCATAAGCTTTATTTTGAAAAATTTCTAGGGCTTAAAAACAAAATAGCCATCCTGATTTTTTTGTGTATAGCTGTATAGTTTACACTTTTTGTTGACAGCATAGAAAATGAACAAAAAAGGGCATGTGTTTCCAAAAATCTATTGAATTTAGTAGCTTTAGACATTTAAGTTAATAAGAATAGGATTCCAAATGTCACCTCAGCTAGTAATGAAATGACAAGCCCTAGCCAGTTTCATGCTGATGAACATATACTTATTTTCTAAATTTAGGAACAATACCCCATCTCCATTTTCTCCCTGGTAAACTGTACATGATACAGAACAAACGTCAAAGCTGTGCACATTCCAGGGCATTTATGGTTTTCCCTGAAACGTCTGCGGTGACATGCATCAGTGAGGCAGAACACTAAGGTGACTTGTTGCAACAATTCATATAGAGCACTCAGATTTCATTCCGCAAAAACTGACAAAGCAATGCACACAGGTCTGGAAAAGGAGGTGCTGAATTGGAGCTGAATTTTTCTCAATCTCCAGCCACAGGGTGTACATAGATAACTGTGTTCCCTCTAGCAAAAGCCTCAGAGTATCTTTATCCTTCATTTTCCATTTTTTTAAATTAAATTATCTGCCTTGTATTTAGGCTGCTCTTTTGCTCATAAGTGGTATAAGTGCTTGGTATTGTGTTCAAACCACAAAAGGATACCAAAAGTTAAAAATGCTTTGCCTTGTGAATAGTTTTTATTTATTTTCCACCTGTGGAACTCATTTAAATATGGATAAAAAGATAGATAGGTAGATAGATAAATGATAAATAGTTAGATAATAAATAATAGATATGCATCAGACACATATATACTAACCTCAGCATACATATATATGAGTGTGTATGTATATATATATATTTATACATACTATATATTTATATTTATATACACTAAAGAAAGTCTACATTACAAAACTGTCCCTGACTTGCAATTTTGTAAGTCTTGTCAAAGTGCCATATTAATCATTTTCAAATGATTTTGCTAAACTTCTAAAATGATATAGTCCCTAATCCCATCTAGGAAGATCACATAGAAGAGTAAATATGTCATATTTTTGCTTTCCATACTTGATGTTTGCCTAGTATCTGCAAGTCACGAGCAAGAGTGCCAGACTTTCTCTGGACAGGGTAGGTGCTCAGCATATCGTTCAGCATCAAATGAGGCTGCGTGGGCTGCCAGGAGGTCCGCCAGCAGACAGAACTGACCTCCTGTGCTGCCTGAGAGGGAAATAGCCAACTGCCATGAAGTTAGGTCATTCTTAGTGAAATTAGGAACTTCCTTTAAAGAAAAATGGTCTGCTGCTGGAATCAGTCAGTAATCATAATAAAAGGAATAAGGAAATAACATAGTTCAACATTTTTTCAACTCTTCTACAAGTGAGTTGATAAAACTGTATCCACTTGTTCATAAATGCATTTCAAGGCTTTATCACTTTCTCAACTTCCTTGATGCTCTCTTGGCAGGCATTCTTTATTTAACCCCCAATGTAGCACTTAACTGGGCTGTAGCATTTTTTTACTGCATCTTCCTGACATAGATAATTTCCATGTAATGCATCTAGTGCTTGCGACTAGGAAAGGAATATTGTGATGTGTCTTCATCTTCTCTTTAAGCAATTTCATTTGCAAAATTATCTTAGTGCATAACTTACTCTGATATTAAGTTAGACAACTTGAGCACCACATTACAGCCTGGAAAAATAGCGAGATATTCTAAATTACCAGCAGGAAGATCAAATAAAGGATACATAAATTTGCTCATCTGTGGGTAGGTTGGAGAGGAAAGGGAAGGAGGCAAATACAGAGAAATGACAGAGGTTAGAAATTGTGTTCCTTGGACAAAATTGGCCTATTGGTCTAAGTCTGCTGAAACATTAAATTGTACTGGAGATACAAAGAGGTCGGGCAAAGGAAGACTTAAATTGGGGAAATCTCTTCATCGCATAACANAGGCAGAGATGTTGTTAAAAGAGCGAAGAGTTGTCTGAAGCACATTGTTATCCCAACACTTCTGATCCTTTCGAGTTCTTTGCTAGTCAGTGGTAAGGCTCACATTGTGTTGCCCAATTTTCTTTCTCACAATCACATAGATATCTGACCTTCCAGGCTAAAAGGAGAACAAAGTCCACAAGGGCTGTTCAAAATCACCCATTTTCTTTTATCTTTTTTCTTGATCTCCCCCTTCCAAAACTCTCTTCCCATCACTCCTTTGTTTACTCCTCTGAGCTGTCTTTTCTATGGGAAGTCCAAAGGCAGGAAGACCCTGGCTTTGGGATATCTGACCTGAGTGTGCTGCTCCACCCTCTATAAATCCTGGGTTTCAGTTGTAATCTTTTTTTTGCCATCTACAGTCTTTGTTCACAGTCCAGGCTTATATACATAAAAATGCTTAAATATGAGACTTCTCACTCAACTTTTAAATTAAATTCAAAACTCTGTAAAAGTGATTTGAGCACTTGTTCTTATCATCCCCTGTGACTCAAAGCATTAACCAAAGCAGATAGGTAGATGAGGAAGCATTGAGGTGTGTAGGGATTTGTCCAAAGAAATAATTTGTAAAGAACATCTCTCTCTCTTCCTCTCCTTCTCCCTCTCCCTCTCCCTCTCATCCTCTAACCAAATATTTAGATTTAGAGAGTCTTAAAGTCAACATTTTATTTTTCTTTAGTAAATGCTAGAAAATATTATTATTAAATTTATATATCAATATATTTAATTAATTATAAAATTAACATTATCTTACTGAAGCAAGAGGTACAAGAGATGACCCTAGCTGCTATCTTTTTAAAATAGTTTTGTTGAGGTACAATTTATTATGAAATTCACACAGTTAGAGAGTACAACTGAAGGATTTTTTAGAATATTCACAGAGTTGTACAACCATCACCACAATCAATCTCAATATCCCATGTCCACTGTCTTTCCTAGGCAACCACTAATCTCCTTTGGGTATATTTGCCAATTCTGGACACTTTCTCTAAATGGAGTCACATAATATGTGGTCTTTTGTGACTGGCTTCTGTCACCCAGTATAATATTTACAAGGTTCATCCATGTTGCAGTGTACACCCATCTCTTATCTTTTCTTTTTTAAAAAACTGAGGTGAAATTTATAGAGCACTAAATATTTTAAAGTGCATAGTTTAGTGGCCCTTTGTACATTCACCGTGTTGTGTGACCATTACCACTCTCTGATTCCCAAACATTTTCATCACCCTGAAGAGAAACCCCTTTCTCATTTGTGGGGGAAACTTTGGGTGCCAGTCCCCCTGTCTGCCATGGATAAAAATAAAACTATCAAGACATGATCTGCTTGGGGAGGAGAGGTGGTCAATCTCTCAAAGGACAAGAACCAAGAACCCCTTCCTCAATGGCTTTTGTTAGGTTCATAACACACAGGGATACAGGTAAAGCTCATCAATCAATATGAGGTGGCAAGGATCAAACAACAGATAACATTTCAAAGAAATCTGGGGGCTTAATCTGAGTCAGTGTCTGTCAGGTAAGGGGGTTTGCAAAAAGTTTGGGAGACATACGCATTTCCTGCTCAGACCCTTATCACATGAATGAAAGCACTCTTAGGAAAGCAGGCTTCACAGGACTTTAGGAACTCTTTCTTATGCCTGATCACCCCAGGACCCACTCTAGCCAGAAAAGGGCTGCACCACCCTCCCAGTCATAGGTTTTTAGGCTTAGGTGGATTAGAACCAGCAAGTGCTTCTCCCAAATGGAAATGGGGACTCAGGCTATGTCAGAAGAGCCAGGGAGCAAGGGTCCATAACCCCCTCTTTGCTGCAGCCCCCTGAGCCCTTTCTTGAAGGCCTCCCAAGTGATCATGCCTGGCTTAGTTTTCCCCCCCACCAACAGGTCTTACCCATCATTGACTAACCAACCAAGCATTGGGGGAGAGAGATGGATGAAGCAGAAGCAGCATTCCTGCCAGGGAGATAAGCTTTGTCTTCTTAGTGGCTTAAGGTCCGAAAGTCATTCACTCAGTCTTATCCATGGGGGGCGGTTACAAATCCTGAAACCAGGCAGGGCAGTTACCAATACTCATTAGCAGCTATCTCCCACTTCCCTTTGCCCCAAGCCTTGATAACCACTAATCTGCTTTCTGTCTCTATGGATTTGCCTATTTTGGACATTTCATATAAATGGAGACATATATATGGACTTTTCTTAGGGCTTCTTCCACTCAGCCTAATATTTTCAAGGGTAGTTCATGTTGCAGCATGTAATCATACTTCATGTCTTTTTATGGCCAAATAATATTGCATTGTGCAGATATGCCACCTTTTTTTATCCATTTAGCCTATGATGGACATTAGGGTAATTTGCACCTTTTATCTATTGTGAATACGCTACTATGAACATTCATGTGCAAATTTTTGTTTAGGTGTATGGTTATTTTGTATTTTTTACCTCTACAGAAGATAATGAAAAATAAAAATTTTAAATATTTAAAGTGTATGTAATGATAGTGTGATATACCAATAAGGCCTCCCAAAATAAAATTTATTTATAGAAATTATATATTTATTCTTACATGTTTAAACTTCAGTCACCTTGAAAGTACTCTACCTTTGATGCAATTCACCTATGGAGACTTTTTTCCACTGCTCAGAATGGTTTTTGAACTCATCAATTTTGAAGCCTGTTAGTGCTGCTGCTATTTTTTTGTTTCACCTCCTCCACATCAGCAAACTGATGCATCCAACTTTGGGTGAGTAGGGAGGGTGGGTCACAGAGGTCATGCCATTTTTGCTCAAAAACTACTGAACACTCAGCTTGGTGTGGGCAGGTGTGCTCATAATCACCCATCATGAAATGGGCAAACACTGAAATAGTCTTCAAAAATTTCACTGAAGCCAAATTCAGCCTCTCACAATAACACCAACTGGTGCACTGATACTGATTGGTTCCTAGAATACTCACCTAGTGGGGGAACCCTGTACTACAAGCGGCCCGCCTTCCAGAAGGTAATTCCAAATTTTTGTGCCCCCCCCCTTAATATGAATACATTGCAAAACGATTACTCCCACTTAATTAATATAGCCAACACCCCAAAAGGACTTTTCCTTTTGTGTGTGTGTGAGAGAGTACTCAAGTTGTACTATTTTAGAAGATTTCAATTATACAACACAGTGTTCCCTGTCAACTACAGTCATCATGTTATTTATTAGATTCTTAGACCTCATTCATCTCATTTCTAAAATCTTGTACCATTTTACAAAACTATTTTTATTTCCAACCACTTTGCCACTTTCTGTTTCTGTGAATATAAATTTTTATTTAGCTTCCACATCTGAATAAAAATGATACCATCTTTATCTTTATCTATTCATCTAGTGATGAACACTTAGGTTGTTTTTATATTTTGGCTATTGTAAATGAACTTGGGAGAGTATATATCTCTTTGATATCCTGTTTTCATTTACTTTGGATATGTACCCAAGAAATAAGTTTGCTGGACAATATGGTAGTTCTAGTCTAATTTTAAAGAAACATCCATACTGTTTTAAATAATTGCTTCATAATTTGTATCCTCATGAACAGTCCATAAGGTTTTTTTTTTATCTCCACATTCTTGCCAACACTTTCTATCTATTTTTTTTAATGAAAGCCATTCTAACAGGTGTCAAGTGAGCTCATTGTGGTTTTGGTTACATGTCCCTAATGATTAATAATGTTGCTAATCTTTTCAAGTACCTTTTGGCCATTTGTATGCCTTCTTTGAAAAAAATACTACTCAGATGTTCTGTCCATTTTCCAATCAAAATGTTTGTTTGCTAATGAATTGTGTGCTTTCTCTCTCTATGTGTGTGTGTGTGTGTGTATGGTTTGAAGATTTTATTTATGTATTTTTATAGAGGGGAAGGAAGAGAGAAACAGAGGGAGAGAAACATCAACATGTGGTTGCTTCTCATGCACCTGCAACACAGGCATGTGCATTAATTGGGAATCAAACCAGAGACCCTTTGGTTCACAGGCTGGATCTCAAACCATTGAGCCACACCAGCCAGGGCTCTTTATACATATTTTTAGTAACTATTTTTTAGATGTATAATTCATAAGTATTTCTCCTGTTCTGTAGGTTGTCTTTTTATTTTGCTTGTGGTTCACTTTGTTGTGCAGAAGCTTTCAATTTAATGTAATCCTAGTTGTTATTTTCATTTGTTTGTTTGCTTTTGGTGTCCAAGAAGCTTATTATCCCCAATATTTTGCTAGAGGTTTTACAATCTCTGGTCATAAATATAATTAATTTTTCAGTTGAATTTTCTATGTGGTGTACAATAGGGGGCAGTTTCTTTACTTTACTTTTCTTTTTTTTTTGAGAGCCTATCATTTCCCCATTATACATTCTTTGTTCTTTTATCATATTTTATTGACCATATAAGGTTGGATTTATTTCTGAATTTTTAATTCCCTTCCATTGATCAATGTGCCATTTTTCTGCCAATATGATACTATTTTGCTTATTACAGTGTTGAAAGGTAGTTTGGAAACAGAAAGCATGATGCATCCAGCTTTGTTCTTTCTCAAGACGGCTTTGGCACTTTGGTTTCTACAGTGTTTTCATACAAATTTTATGATTGTTCTAATTCTGTGAAAATTACCATTGGAATTTTAATAGGGTTACATTAAATCTTAGATTGTTCTTGGTAGTATTTGAACATTAATTTTCCAACCCATAAGCATGAAAAATGTTTTCATTTATTTGTGTCATTTTCATTTTTTTTTCTCAATGTCTTTGGGTTTTCAGTGTATAGGTCTTTCATCTTCTTGGTTAAATTTACTTCTAAGTATTTTTATGCAATTGCAAATGAGATTATTTACTCATTCCTCATTCTGACAGTTTGTCCTTAGTGCATATAAACTGATATGCACTGACTTTGTATAATGATTCTATATCCTACAAAATTACTGAATTCAGTTATTCATTCTTTTTTGGTGGAATTTTTAGGGTTTTTTAATATATTACATGTCATCTGCAAATAGAGATAATTTTACTTCCTTCTTTCTGCTTTGGAATACCTATTATTTTATTTCTTATATATTTGCTATATCTAGGACTTTCAATACTAAATTGATTAAAAGTGGTGAGAATGGATATCTTTATGTTTTTCCAGATCTCAAAGTAAAATCTTTCAGCTTCTTATTACTGAGATTATTTTAAATGTGGGCCTGCCATAAATGGTCTCTACTGTGTTGTGGTTTCTGACCTCTGTACCCAGCTTGTTGAGAGGTGTTTTTTTAAATCATGAATAGGTATAAATATTTTTCAAATTCTTTTCTGTGATTATTGAGAGAATCAAATGAATTTGGTCCTCTCTTTTATTAATGTGGTATATCACACTGATTGGTTTACACATGTAGAAGCATCCTTACATCTCTGTAATAAATTTCACTGGGTTACGGTGGATGGTCTTTCTAGTGTACCATTCAGTTAGGTTTGCTAATATTTCATTGAGGACATTCCCATCTATGTTCATTAGGGATATTGGTCTGTAACTTTGTTTTCTTGTAGTGCCCTCTGCTTCTGGTATCAGGGTAATCCTGGACTCATGAAACAAGTTTGGAAATGTTCTGCCCTTTTTATTTTATAGAAGAGTTTGAGGAGGGTAGGTATTAACTCTTCTTTAAATGTCTGGTAGAATTCACTGGTGAAGCCATCTGGTCTTTAATTTTGTTCATAGGAAATTTTTATTTTCATTATTACCAGTTAAATCTACTTATTCATTGGTTTATTTAGATTTCTAGTTTTTCACAATTTAGTGTTGGTAGAATTATTTGTTCCTAGGAATCTGTCTACTTCTTCCAGTGTGTTGACATTATAATTGTCTATAATAGTCTCTCATGATGCCTTTGTATATGTGGAATCATTTATAATGTCTCCTCATTCATTACTGATTTTATTTATTCAAGTTTTCTCTCTTTTTCTTGGTAACTTGCTAAAGTTTTCACATGCATTTTATTGTCTTTTTAGTCTTTATTTCATTCATTTCTGCACAAATCTTTATTGTTTTCATTTTTCTATTAATCAGTTCTTAGTTTCTTTTTTTCTCTAAATCCTTAAAGTATAAAATTAAGTTATTTATTTGAACTATTTATTTTTTCTTAATGTAGGTGTTTATCATATAAACTTCTTTCTTAAAACTGTGTTTGATGCATCACATAAGTTTTTGTATGTTGTATTTCTATTTTCATTGAAGTTTCTCTTTTGATATATCCTTTGACCTAGTGGTTATTCAGTAGCATTTTGTTTAATCTCCACATATTTGTGAATTTTCCAGTTTTTTTTTCTGTCATTGACTTTTGGATTCATATCATTGTAGTTGGAAAAGATGCTTAATATAAATTCTATTTTCTTAAATTTGTTAAGCCTGTTTTGTGGCCTAACATATGTTATATCCTAAAAAAATATTTTATGTTGTTTAAAACCAATATGTCCTTATTAAATTCCTTTCTGGAGGGTCTAACTATGGTTAAAAGTGGAGCATGGATATTCTTACCATTATTGTATTGCTGTTTCTTTCTCTATTCAACACTGTTAATATCTGCTTTACATATGTAAGAGCTCATATGTTCAGTTCATGAATATTTGGAAGTGTTTTATCCTTTATCATTATATAATGATCATCTTTGGTTTTTTTTTGTATAGTCTCTGGCTTGAAATTAATTTTGTTTGATATAAATATAGCTCCCCTGATTTCCACTGGTTTCCATTTGTATGGACTATCTTTCTTCATCTTTTCACTTTCAGTCTGTGTCTGTTCTTAAGTGAATAGTGTCCTGGAGGTAGTGTGTAGTTATGTCTTGATTTTTTTTGTAAATCCATTCAACCACTCTACTTTTTTATTGAAAATTTTATTTAATTTGTATTTAGAGTAATCATTGGTAGATATGGAATTAATCTTGCTATTTTGTTAATTATTTTCTTGCTAGTTTGCAATTTTTAAATTTCTTTTCTTTATTGCTCTCTTTGTGATTTCATAATTTTTGTAGTAATATGTAGTAATACACTTAAAAAATCTTTTGTGTATCTACTATGGGTTTTTGCTTTGAGTTTTACCATGAAGGTTATAAAACATCTAATATTTACAACAACATATTTAAATTGATAAAAATTTTAACTTTGGCCCTAACTGGGTGGCTCAGTTGGTTGGAACATCATCCCATAAACCAAAAAGGTTGTGGGTTTGATTCCTGGTTGGGGTACATGCCTAGGTTGTGGGTTCAATATTTCTTTCTCACATTGATGTTTCTCTCTCTCTCTATCTCCTTTTCTCTCTTTCTAAAAATCAATAAACATGTCCTCGAATGAAGATTAAAATAAAAAAATTAACTTTGCACATACATAAACTTTACATTTTCACTCTCCCCACCATTTTATATTTTTGTTTTTAAAATTTGTAACATTTTACCTTGTGTATCTATTTATAAATTAATGTAGTTTTACTTATTATTAATATATTTTATCTTTTAACTTTCATGCTAGATTTATAAGTGATTTACCCTCTATAATCACAACTTTAGAGTATTCTGAATTTAACTATGTATTTACATTTACCAGTGAGATTTATACTTTCACATGCTTTCCTGATACTAATTAGCAAACTCATTGCAGCTTACAGAAGTCACTTTAACATTTCTTCCAAGGTTTGTCTATTGGGGATAAATTTCTTTAGCTTTTGCTTGTCTAAAGAAGTCTATCTCTTCTTCAATTCTAAATGACAGCTTTGCTGAGTAGAGTATTTTTTGTTGGCAGTTATTTTTCCTTTTATGCTTTTAATATACTGTGCCTTTCCTTTCTGGCCTGCAGTTTCTCTGAGAACTCTGCTGATAGTCAAATAGAAGTTCATTGTCATGTGACAAGTTGTTTTACTCTTGTTGTTTTTAGTATTCTTTCCTTGTCTTCAACTTTTGGAAATTTAATTATAGTGTATATTGGTGAGGACCTAAATGAATCCTTATTTGGAACATTATGGGTTTCCAGATCTGGGTGGTTGTTTACTTCCCCAGGTTAAAGAAGTGTTCAGTCATTATTTGAATAATCTTTATGTTCCTCTCTCTCTGTCTTATCTGAGTCTCGTATAATAAATATATCGGTCCTCTTATGGTTCCCCATCTATTCGTTAAGCTATCTTCACTTATTTTTGTTGCTATTTTGATTGCATGAATTCCATGCATCTATATTTGAATTCACTAATATTTTTTTCTAATCTGCTGTCAACCACCTCTATGGTATTTTTCTGTTCAGCTAGTGTATTTTTTCAGATATTTGATTTCTGTTTGACACTTTCTTTGTTCATGCATCATTTCCTGACTTTGGTAATCATTTTTATGAAAATTATTTTGAAGTCTTGATCAGGTAAATTATTTATCTCTATTCCAGTGAGATCTGTTCCTAGAGGTTTTCCTGGTTCTGTTGTTTGGAGTATTTTCCTTTGGTTCTACACTTTCCTATAATCTCTGTTTTGGTACCTATGTAATAAATGAGACAGCCACATTTCCCAGTCTTGGAAGTGATCTCATGAAGGATATTAACCTTTTCAATCAGCTCAGATCCATCACCTGGTTGTCTCTCAAATCTTTGTGTTTGTCTGAGCCACCTTCTTTTATCTCACTGGCTCCCAGTGTTGAGGGTATACCTATAGCTGTCCATGTGCCAAAGTGGAAAACCACAGTTGGCACATTGATGCAGGTGGATTGGAAGCCAAATCTTCAGGCCATAGCTTGAAAACCCATAGTTAGGACTCCCTTCTCTGGAGAAACTGGGAGATAGGCTTTTGTCCTTTCCACCTGAGCTGCACCTTGATATATAGTAAGGGGGGGGGGCATTTTTACATCATCTTCTTTTGTTTACTGCAGTCCTGTAGTATTTGCAAATGCGACATTTGCTGTCAGAGCCAGGCAATGTAGGGCTTTATCCCTTGGGCTGCAACCACAAAAGTTGCGGAGCTAGGTGTGTGTATGTTTCCTCTGAAGAGATACTGGTATTTGAAGCAACCTTGAGTGAGAAAGCAAAAGTGCAGTCTGCTGGTTTCCTCAGTCTCCACGGAAAGCAGTCAGCCTCTAGATAGATGCTAAATTAGAAGTCTGGCCCTCAGGCAACAACTTTTAAAGTACATAAAAGGGACACTCTAAGGGAAAGACAATAAAATGAGCATTCTGACTGTTTCTGTGTGCTGAGTCCTGAGAAGACAGCCACAGTAAATCTTCCTGAGCCCATTAAGTGGCATTTCTTTGCTTCTCAGAATCTAGAGGGTCTCAGGGACACAGCCTTGTTGGCTTACAGTTTTGGTGGCTCAGTCCTTGGTGGGGGTCTTAAAATTGGTGGCATTAGCTTAGAGCCTGAGGCCTCCATACTCAGAGTAAAGCTGGGATTTGTAATTTCCCTCCTGACTGTATAGTGCTCTGCTACATGTGGTGAGGTGCATGGTGAGAGTGTGTCTCAGCATTTTCTACTGGTTTTAATGCATATGATGTGGGTATTTTTACGTTAATTTTATGTGTAAGAGTCAGCTAGTTTCTGAATTTCTTTCAGAGGGATTCCCATGCGTATAACTGTAGATCCAATGTTTGTGGGAGCAGGTGAATTCAGAAGGCACTCGTGTTACTACATTGGACTAGAATCCTAAACTTTTCTTTTCATCTACAATAGTGACTTTCAACCAGTGTGCCTGAGCCACCTGGCCAGGGCGCCGGGAGAATGTTTGAGACATGCAATGCCTGACTACGTAGTAACAGGCACTGATCTCTTTTCCCTTAGACTGTCAAATAAAAAATGACCTCAGCCAATAGAACATTAGCCATCCAGTGTGAATGAATCAAAATTATACCTATATTTTTGTCAGAATGGCAAAAAATGTAATATAATTTTTGATGTGCCACAGAATTTTAGTAACTATTTATGTGTGCCGTGAGATGGAGAAGATTGAAAATCGCTGTTGGAGGAGGAATGATGCAAAAGGCACCATGGTGACACTGATGATATTCATTGTATAAAAATTCAACTTTTGGTCAGTGATGCTAGGCCTCCCCACTTAACTTTCAAGGTGTAGTCGACAAACTATGGCCCAGTTCTGCATGCTTTATTCTAACACCTCTACAGTTTTTCCAGAATAGGAACCCTTGGTATCAACCGAGTATGTCTCTATGTTGCTCCACAAGGAAAGAGTATTGAGAAACCTCACTGGTAAGAAAGGGTACTCTAAGACAACATGACACAGTTCAATTTCTCCCTCAAATATTTGATATGACAACATCGTATTTCTTACAGGCATGTCTGCATATCCAGGTGACTTCAGTGACTTGGGTATAATCAGTAACTACAGCCCTTAATTATGATGTACTGTAGCCATCTATGCCACAATTATGCACACTTTATGCATACTACTTTCTATATATTTTTAAAAAACTCTTTAGTTGAACTTTACAATAAAGGAATCACCGAAAAAACAAATTGAAAACACAAACTAAAAACAGAAGTGGTGGTTCAAAGACATTGAAAAGAGCAAAAACAAAAGAAATTATCAAAGCAGTTTATTTGGTAAGAAATAAAATGATGAATAAACTGTCAAAATTAATCAGTGTCCTAATTACCATGAGAACATTGCCATTTGAGGAGGTATTTCAATAAATGAAAATGACTCTTCAGCAGTGTAAAAGACACCTGCTAGTGGTCTGAGAGTGCTGAGTGAGGAACTGTCTTTGCAATATTAGAAAATTTAAGGACATTTGTTGTCTGATGCAAAGGAGTGAGGATGATGAGGGAAGTGTTCTTACTGGACTTCCGTTTCGCCCTAGAAGTTTGGCTGCAGTTTTATCGTACTTACTCAGGACAGTTTTCTCTGATCCTCGTGCCAGAGCCATCCTACTGCCTATTTCCGTAAATAAAGTTTCATTAGTACACGGCTAGATTGATTTTTACTGTTGTTTGTGTTTGCTTTCACTTGACATTAGAGTTAAGTAGTTACAACAGAGATCATAAGGCCTTCAAAGCCTACTGTGCTTACTCTCTGGTCATTTACAGAAAGTTCGCAAGATCTCCTGTGTAGTAAACTTTTTAATGTTAGTCATTATCACTAGTTTTTAAAATAAAAAATAGGATTTGTCATTTAATACATTTAATTCTATTTGTGTTAGAAATGACAAAGCTTTGAAAGGAAAAGAAAGAAAATGCTTATCGCTTTGGGACACTGC
>NW_028088105.1:0-725 GCF_014824575.4 Sturnira hondurensis | reverse complement strand
TATAATAGGAGGTTTTTAGATAATTTTATGTTTTATTTTAATAACAGCACCTGTAAATGATTTTCTTCTATTCCTATCAAACAACCATGAGCTCTAAACAATGTTAATTATAAGTATATTGATTTAACAAACTGAGACATTTTTTCACATGTACTATGTTACGATGCTCGTTAACATTAATGGAGTTTCAGCTTTAGGTAGAGCTAGTTTTAAAGCACTTCAAAGTACTATAGAAAATGCTGACTTAATATACTATCATTCCTCATTCAGTGAAGCATCCCATTTATCCTGGTGAAAATGGATACAACTTTGAAGCTGTAAGCTTACAACTTTGAAGCTGTAAGCTCCAGTATATCGAGAACTAGGTGTTACTTATCTTCGTGTATTCTAGACTGCCTAGAAGGTGTTTCACAAATAGTCACTTTTGCAATCACTATTTCATCTATTACCCTTATGAAATATTCTTTTTTTTCCCACTGTAATTAAGGGTAAAAAGTACTCAGGGTAAAAGGCCTTTTGAAACTTTGAAGACCTTTGCTTAATACTGATTGAATGATGTGAAATACCTAAAAAAGTAGTAATAATAGTCGTATTAAAGAAACTACTATTCTGGAAAGAGTCAAAAAAAATCTGCCTCCATCTTTATCCTCTACACTAAGTAGTGGTGTAACCATAGATTAAGCAGGTCTATAGAGTTTGAAGTTAAAACAGGTGATTTCTACGCT
>NW_028088104.1:0-1240 GCF_014824575.4 Sturnira hondurensis | reverse complement strand
CACTGTGGCCTCCCCAGAGCAGACAGGGAAAATGTGGAGAGCCAGACCTCCACTGGGGTCAAGTTTGAGAGGATCCAGATCTAGTATGTGACAGGCACTGAGGAAGGCAATTACTAGGCCTCCCCCTGGGTAGCTTTTCACCCAGGGTAATGATTGTCAGAGTGGTCCCCACTAGAAGGGAGAAGGGGCAGAGGCTTGAACATGAGGCTTCCCCTCCTGGGGCCCCAGTTACAGATCATAGGTGGGGCTGACTGTGCAGATTCTTTCCCCCGGTACCTAGCACCAACCCTCCGCACCTCCTCTATCAATATGCTGGGAGAGACGGTCTCCTGCTGTCTCACCCTTGGGCCCTCCCTGATGCAGACACCAGCCCGCAGTGTCCGTGTCATTATGGATGAAATGAGACATTCACACGGACTACCAAGTCTGGTGGAGGGAAAGGGACAGCACGGCTTTTCTCTCAAGGGGAGCAAAAGCTGCAGCCTCCACCATGACGGGCCTTTATTGGGTTTATCTGCGCATTACATGATGGTCCTCATTTACTGTGCACAGGTTCGCTTTAGGTGGTTACCTTTTACAGAAAATGAAGGAGCTAATGCCTCTAATCGCATCACAGAAGAAGGATATTTGCAAATGAAAAGGGTAAAAGTGGTTGGACCAGTTACACTGGTCCTAGGAAGGTTTAGCATGGATTTTAGGAAGTTATTTTGCAGTAAATGTCTGCCACAAATCTGGGTGAGTGTTTTTTAGCAAAAAGGAAGACTCAAAGCGGCCTAGGCATATTGCAGGCCTGATTACCCATGAGAGAACCTACCCATGGGTGTGGGTCCTGTGTATCTCCAAGTGGGAGCTGGGCCCACACCACGCAGAACGGTCTCCTGCACCTCCCCACTTGTAGATGAAGAGATGGGGAAGGAGCAGATATTAAAGCCCTTCCTCCACCAAGCTGCTGGGACCAGAAAACCTGCTGGCCCATCGCGCTGAGTTCTAGTATGTCATCAAACAAATGAATCTAAAAGAAAAATCTAATAAAGCTAAAATTAACAGTTGCATGCACCACAAGCCAACAATTCTTCCTATCTACCTTGGTGAAACAAACCTTGTATATCTGCCCAAAGGGATGCACAAAAGATTGCTCCCCTCAGTGGCACTCAATAGCAAAATATCAGGAACAATGGAGATGTCCCATGAACAGCAGACCAGCCAAATAAGCTGCCCACACCCAGAGGGAGTTTCTGCG
>NW_028088103.1:0-1018 GCF_014824575.4 Sturnira hondurensis | reverse complement strand
ATATATATATATATATTCAGATTATATATGTATATAATAATGATGGTTATATATATATACACATTAGATTATGCCAGTATTGAGTCCTCACTTATCGTGATGTGATGGTTTTACAGGTCTCATTAGGTTTTCTTCATCTGTTACATGGTTTTGGTTAAACTGACTGGAAGAGTGTCAGAAAAGTCTGTTGGGAGAATATTTCTATCCAGCACTTGCCATTGCATACAAAGAAGGAAACAACTTTTAGTGTACTTCTTTTCTATTTTCAAATTAGGTAATATGCAATATGCCACATGTTTTAAAAATCAATACACGGCAAAGGGTATATAGTAAAACGTTTCTGCTTTACCTGTAACCCCAGGCACCCAATGCCCCTCCCTGCACACAACTGCTGTTTTTAGTTTCTTGTGTTATTTTTCTGTTGATAGTTTATAATCTGTACTTATAACAGAATAAAATATGTATTTATATTATCGTTTTTATATAAATGCTAAAATCTGTTCTGGATTTTGCTCCTTTTTTCTTTAACAGAACAGTTCAATATCTTCAATGCCCAGAAATTCTTGATCTCCTCATTCATGATAATAGAGATATAAGTCAAATATCTATAGAGATACACAATTCAGTATGTTGCAGTGAACTTACGTAATGTACCGGATTTAATTTAAAGTACATAAGCAAACCAAGAAAAAAAAGGAAAAGAAAAGAAAAAAGATCTATGAACTCAGAGAGGAAAGAGGGGTACAATTGTTGAGTCACTGTGATATGAGGAGTATAATATCATTTGAGCATATACCAGTGGAGTCTTTTGTGTGTTTTGTACATTCGGGTATGATCAACATCTTCATGTAAACTTTCTGCTTTAAAAAATATGTCTTGGAATATATTTCCTTATCATTACAGGGAACACAGGACCAATCCATTGTATTGCAGTGTATGGCAATTACATAGAAATTTAATCTACACCTTAGTGATGAACATTGAGGTTATGTCCAGTCTTTTATGGTAACACACAAAC
>NW_028088102.1:0-1623 GCF_014824575.4 Sturnira hondurensis | reverse complement strand
TGTTGTCGGACGCCCCTGAGAAGAGTAACCGCTGGACAGGGTCCCACCAGAGACAGGCGATGCTACCTGGGGGTGGAGTGGGTGGGGGGGGAAGGGTGGGCGGGGAAGAGACACAAAGGGAAGGAGGGGAGGAGGGAGGGGAGAGGAAGGGGAGAGAAAGGGATGGAGAGAGAGGGCGAGGGGAGAGGAGAGATTAGTGGAATACAATGTGTTAGGTCCCACATTGGACAGCTGAAGACCTGACGAGCACAGCTGAGTCTTTCAGCAAAACCACATCTTGGCGGCACGAAGGGCCGTTCAACACTTCGTCACGAGTCCTGGGGAAGACCCAGCACGTCCACTCTCACGGGTTGTGACATCAAAACCTTGAGCTGCATGTCAAATTACTTTAAATGCAAAGATGTTCAAATAAATTTTTCCTCGTCCTGTGTCACAAAATTATAAAGAGCTGTGCATGAAGGGTGCCTATGTTTAAGAAAATTAAGTGCCTCAAAAAAAAAAAAAAAAAGCTTTGCAGGTAAACCAAACAATTTTGCCAGAGAATTTAGATTAAAAAATCCAAACCTTACATTTCACACTCTATAGTGACTAAACTTATCAGATTAGATACCCTGGGGGAAATTTTTTTTACAGATTTCTCTTTCAACACATCTCATCATTATCCTTCTTGCCTAAAAGAAAATGATCAATAAACTTAACAAAATCGAACCAGTCATTCAAGCTAATATTTCTGGTGGGCATTCAGCAAATGAACGAAGCCATACCCAAAAGCAAGCAACAGAACTGGTTTCTCACAGAAACTGAACAGAAGTGGGAGAACAAAGTATTCTGGAAAACGGGCTTCAGGGGTAATTTTACATAAACCCTGACCCTATTTAAACCTATGCCCTGCCCACTTCAGCCAGAGGCCCAATAGCAGACAGAGATCTTTCTATCCAAACTCAGCTACCAGAGCTCCGAGAGCACCAATGGGCCGGAGTCATGAGACTGTTAGTCATAAACGGAAAGTGGTGCCTTCAGGGGCCAGGCTTTCCTGCCCACATCTATTCTCACTGTTCTTCTCCCTCCCTTTTCCTCTCCAAGGTCCCTGTCTGGTTGACTTGATTTCACCTAAATAGATTGTTAGTGTGGAGAACATTTAAATTGCTATACTTAAAGACACTATTTTCATGTAACTCCATCATTAATTCTTTTCAACCAATCCCCCATTCTTCAATCAAAATCAGATGGCCTCAAAGCTTCTAATTTGTTACCCCATATGGCCAACTGAGTTTTAAAACCCTTTCCTGGAGCCTTGGCAGCTCACCGCACTGTGTAAACAATGAAATTCCACCGGGTCCCTCTTTTCCCTCAGTCCCTACCGACCCAGGGGAGGTTTCCCAAGCAGAGGCTGAACCAGCCCATACATTTCTTCTAGTGGTATTGACCCACTAAGTGGGTCTCGTTCAGTGTCCTACAAACTGACAAATTAAAAAATAGCAACAACATCCTTACAAAGGTCTTACCATTTATAGGAAATTTTAAAAGGCCTTTGGAGAATAATTAATTGAAAAATGTAAACAAAGTAGCAAGTATTATCCACACAAGCAATCTAGATTTTGTCAACACGGAACCCAACCCAAC
>NW_028088101.1:0-564 GCF_014824575.4 Sturnira hondurensis | reverse complement strand
AGTGCCTAATTCTTTCAGTGCTTGGTCCTTGCTAGGAAAAATAACTAAATAAAAGGATACCCATCAAAGTCTTCCAGAGTTGAACCCGGGAAATTTTCAGCCATTTGGATGAATAACCTTAATTCCCATCAATAGAAGCTGCGTTTGTCCTGTATCGGGGGATCCGTGGCGTACTGTGATGCAAATTTAATGTGGTGGAAAGCTTGCAATATCACACAAGTTCTCAAAAATCCTGACTGTGAAGAATTTTAAAGCTAGAGGCGAGTAAAGTGGGATATTCGGTGCATTCCGGTATGATAATTTTACGCTGAGATATGTTTTGTTAATGCCGGTAAAGGGTGCGGGAAAATATTTGATCACATGCTTTTTCAGCCTTCCTACACTCAGAGCACGAAAGAGTAAGATTTGGAGGAAAGAACAGTCATCCTGGGATTGTGGGGCAGCCATCTGTGTCTTTGCTGCAAGAGGTATGTGAGGCAGAAGCAAAAGAAACACCAAAGCTCGCATTTTGCATTTGTCAGAGGTTTTATAAGAACCAGTCTGATTGACGGGCTGGAGGAATAA
>NW_028088100.1:0-658 GCF_014824575.4 Sturnira hondurensis | reverse complement strand
GTTGTTTTCCTTAGCCTCGTGACAGAAACCTCCCCTGGAGGCATCATCCTTACGGAATTTCAGCCTGTGTATAAAGTTAAGGAAATGGGAGGGGGGGGAAGCATGGGGTGGAGCACGGGGCGGAGCACCGGGCGGGGGTGGGGGGGGGAGGATGGGATGGGAGAAATAGAAAACTGTACTTGAAAAATAATTAAATAAATTTAAAAAAAATTAAAAAGAAATCTATTACGAAAATAAATAAATAAATAAATAATGTTAAGGGGGCGACCACCAGAGATGTGGCTGAACACAAACCTGGTTGCGTGGCACCTGAAAATGTGGGCTGTATCGCGAGGGAGCTGTTTATAAAGAAACAGTGTGAACTAACAGGAAGTGTACAAAATCTTGGATCCCCCCCTGGGCACCTTAACTTTTTGGCTGTGCCCTAAGGACCCTTGTGGGAAACCGCAGGACGACTTTCTCTTCCCTGCTCACGGGCCTTTCTGCTGCATCTCTTCCCAGTTGCCACTCGGCTAAACAGAAGCTTCCGACAATGGTGTGAGGGGAGAGGTCTCTGCTGCACGGTTGTCACGGGTCCTCTGAAGCAGGCAGGAGTCTGACGGCAGTGGAGCGTTAGCAAATCTCGGTCATACCTGTCAGCTTTGGGGAAACGGCGGTG
>NW_028088099.1:0-529 GCF_014824575.4 Sturnira hondurensis | reverse complement strand
TCATGTAGCCCCTCTCCTAGGGGCATATCATGGCCTCACTCTCTGTGAAACTATCAGGCCAGCCACGGCCTCTGGCTTGAAGCTCTCTGTCCTAGCAGTTGGCAGGTGATCAGCCATGTACCCTACACCTGAGGTATGATATCCTCATCCCGGCTCAGAGGCTCTTGAAATGGGAGAGACTGTGCTCCGTTCTATCCCATGGACCAAGGCCTGGGGAGATCCATGGATCCAGGGGCTTGTTGACTTCAGAGGCATGGACATGGACATGCCTGGACATGGACATGGAGGATGGACATGCATGGAATGTTGGGAACAGTCAGGTGCTGCAGCTCCCTGTCTGTGAAATGGTGCACTGAGCGCTCCCCCCTCTGTAAAGTGCAAACACAGTGTCCACCAGGACCGTGCACCACAACTCACAGGGTGGATCTCCACTCTGCCACCAAGGAGGGCTTCCTGCCATGTCCTGGGAATGGCACAGGGCTGGCAGAGCTGAGAGAACACTCAGGAAGGCTCTGGCTGAGCTCAGCAG
>NW_028088098.1:0-1663 GCF_014824575.4 Sturnira hondurensis | reverse complement strand
AATTATCTCCCCTGCAAAAATCAAACATTGTAAATGTAACGTAAAATTAGTTATTTTATAATTAACAATAATGCATAAAATATAATATATGGCAAATTTACAACAAATCAACATTCATATTCCTGTGTCAATGGATGGTAGCTATCATCACAACATACTCTAACTTGTTTCTAATTTGAAAATGAAAGTAAATTTCATCCTGTCTCCCACCATTGTGACTTTTGGGGCTCTTTCAAGTCATTTTATAGTTGACATGGTTACACTTGAAAACGATTTAGTTGGTGGGTCATAACTACCTACCTTTCCTTCTCAGGGAAAAACAAAATGCACAATTTTGCTTTCTTTGCTACTGATTATTTCTGGATACTGCGCAGCACAATATTTCTGTTTTTATGTGCCAAAATTTTAAAAAAGATAAAAGGTAAAACTAGTTTATGATGCTTTTCTCCATAGGAGACAAGCAAAACAGAATCATAGTTCATGGATTACAATGCTACTGTAACATGGATCGGCATGGGAGTCCCCTGAAAATAGCACAGCATATTCCCCACAAATCTTGATTGGGGGAAGGAGGTAGTGTACAATACAATGTTTATGATACTTTGCATAATAATGGTAAGTTAGTAACCCTACCTTTCTTGAAGGCAGCAGTCTTCTGCCCAGGGTGAAAGGTGTACTAACTCTGAGAATCTGCAGAGACTCCTGACATAGCTGGGGGTGGAGCTTACACAGCACCAGGGGGCAGATGCTCACCACGGATGTTGCTGGGAACTCTTGCCCTGACTAAACATGGCAGCCAAAAGGAGGTAAAAGATAAGGGTCCGGGGTTGAGGGGGGGCTGGCAAAAAGGACAGATCATAAGAGGGGCTGGATATGAAGTCACATAGGAAGTTCTGGGCTGAGCATTTAAAATAATGGAAGACTGAGAGAGGAAGAAGCAGCAGCCACGTGGTCTGAAAGGATATAGGAGGGAAGGTCCACCATGAAGAGAAGCTATATGGTTTAGAGTGATAGAGGAGCTACTTCTGCTTCTCTGAAGAATGAACAGGGAAGCCACTCTCTGGGGACGTGTGCCTCCCTGGACCCCACCATGATCCAGCATAACACAGCTCATGTTTGGCTGAACCACTATGTTGAGGCTGAGAACAATGTACCCCAGATCCTGAAAGGGAGTGTGCTGTGAGGAGACAGCGACTCCGAGACTCACAGTGCACCTTCCAAAGAGGATGGAGATCTGTTTGCATGGAGGACTTAAGCTCCAAAGAAGGACAGATGAGGAAATGGGGAACTTCTGGGCATGGCTTTGGCTTATAGCCATTTGGGGAGCAAGGGAAGGGTTGGGTCTCACAGAGAAGAGGTCCCTGAGCAGAGTGCTCTTACCAGCCCTCCCCCACCCCAGGTTGGAACCCTGTTAATAAAAACCTGTCTCCTTCAACACTAGTTGCTGGGTCATTTGTCAAGGAACCACCTGGCTGAGCCCTGGTTTGCTGGGGAACACTATGATACTCACACATGTGTTTTTTAATCTACGTTTTCTTCACTGGTCACTCTGGCAATTGTCCGTTTTAGCCATTCTGTGAATCTTACCCATGCTTTCCTTCCTTCCTCCCTTTTCTTCTTCCTTGTATATATAATATCATTTTGCTAGCCCTGGCTGGTGTAG
>NW_028088097.1:0-760 GCF_014824575.4 Sturnira hondurensis | reverse complement strand
CATTTACTATATAGACTTTTACTTAATCTCCCAGATTACACAGGCATGCCTCAGAGTTATTGTGGGTTTGGTTCCAGATCCCTGCAAACTTCTTTGCTGGTAGCAGGTCTTGCCTTAATTTTGTTAAGAACACAAAATCTGTGAAGCGTAGTAAAATAAAACACGATGAAATGAGGTATGCATGTAAATAGGGCCTTTCCATTCTCAGCTGTGCCAGATATCCTCAATCTAGAGAAATCTCTGGTCTTCTGCCAAGGTGAGAGAGGGTTAATTACCTGATCCGGACCGGTGGATGAGGCAAACTGTGTGTTTAACTGTTTCTTACACGGTCACCCGATCTCGTTTTTGTCCTAATGTTATCCCTACTCTCAGAGGTGCCTGGTGCTTCCAGTTACTGAGCTAGTCTGTAGTGGGAGTCCACTTATTTCCCACTGCCGGCGTGGGCCACAGCTGTCTTTCGTCTCCCAGGTCAGTTGCTGCCTGTTTTTGGTTTGTCAGCTTCCAGAATTTTGTTGCTGTTGCTTTTTTTCCTATTTTGCCTTTTTAAAAAAAATCCCATTAAAGTTGTGTTAGGTTTGAAGAAGAAGTAGAGGTAAATATGTATGTTCGATTGCTCTCTTTAATTGTAAGTTGTATTTTTTTTTTTTTTACTTTAAAGATTTAGGCTAAAGTTAAGTACTCATGGTTTTTCATTTTTCTGAAGAAAAAGCTTTGGCTGTGTCTTTCTGTTAGTCTTTGTGTCTAATAGTACAATGATAAA
>NW_028088096.1:0-919 GCF_014824575.4 Sturnira hondurensis | reverse complement strand
GTTGCTTGTAATAGGAAGGAAAAAATACTCCTTTATGTTTCTTTGTGGTTCAGAGAATTTGGGTCCCTCCATGTAAGTGCTCACTCCTCAGTCCCTGGAGAACGAGCCAGGAGTCGGGGTGCCCCAGGGGTGGGAGTTGACCCACAGTCACCAAGAAAAGCTGTGGAAGAGAGAGTCCCAGAGATGTAGGCTGGTGAATGTGGGTGGGACTGTCAGCGAGACCGGCTCACGGTGGTGTTTCCTCCATCCTTGGGCAGACGTGACATTTAAGTTGGACGATGGAGCCATCAGTGCCCACAAACCGCTGCTGATCTGTAGCTGCCGGTGGATGGCCGCCATGTTCGGGGGGTCATTTGTGGAAAGCGCCAACAGTGAGGTACGTGCCTTGCGAAACGCCTAAGTGGCGTCTTCATGAATGTGCCTGTGTGTTTGTATGAAGTGTTGTATTAGTCAGATGACCCCGATTCCTCAGCTCTTTCCATGCGATGGTTCCTTAGGCAGTGCCTGAGTGTCAGGTCACCTCCTTCTTTCCCACGTGCTGCAGCTGCGAGGAGCCCATGCTTATGGCTCACTCGTTAGGCGTAAGCCCCTGTGTGCACATCCGTTACATGCGCATCCTTTCATGCCCACAGCTCTCCTCTTCCCCCGAATACGTGATCAGCTGCACGTTTTAACGAATGTTCCCAGGCAGAACCCATCTTCCAGAAGTTCAAGACAGTGAAATGTTTTTTCAGCCACTTACATCTTAGGCTCAGCTCTGGCCCTGACCAGATGGGGCCCTCAAGAAGCCACTTCCTTGTACCTCATTCTCCTCATCTTCAAGGGGAGGGATATACTAGATTGCCCTTGAGGTCCCCTTGAGCTATCACCGAACTAGCCTTCTCTGAAGGTTTGTCAACGGTAGGGAAACAGTAACAAA
>NW_028088095.1:0-991 GCF_014824575.4 Sturnira hondurensis | reverse complement strand
ACACATGGAGGGTTAGCAACAGGGGAGTGGGAGGCGGAGAAGGGGGAGAAGATACAGAAAATAAGTAGCATAGAGGGTAGGTAAAAAAATGAATAGGGGGAGGGCAAGAATAGTAGGGGAAATATAGAATCTAAAGAACTTGAGACACGTGGTCATAAACTAAAGGGGGGAAGGGTGGGGGAGGGGTGTGTAAGGTGGAGGGAATGAAGGGGGGAATAGAACAACTGTAATGGTATAATCAATAAAATATATTAAAAAAATAAAAATAGCCCTGGCTGGTGTAGCTTAGTGGATTGAGCACGGGCCTGCGAACCACACGATCTCGGTTTAATTCCCCGTCAGGGCACATGCCTGGGTTGCAGGCCAGTTCCCAGCTGGGGATGCACAAGAAGCAACCATACATTGATATTTCTCTCCCTCTCTCCTTCCCTTCCCTTCTAAAGATAAATAAATAAAAATTTTAAAAAATTAAAATAAATAAAAAACACGACAATAAAGACATGTATATATAAATGCAAAAGGCCTTAAAAAGCAAGACGAAGCTAAACACAGTGAACAAACATGTTCTACCAGACGGTAAACCCTATTATGGAGCTGAAGCAATTTCAATGGTGAGAGACTGGTGCAGCCTAACTCCGATCACCGAGAATCAGCAGACACCCCAGAAACAGGCGCGTCACATGATAGATAACATTGCATCTGTGAAAACGGTGGCAGGGCACATCAGTTAGAGAAGGTCAGGGAGAATAACAGTTATAAATCTCAATTAATATTTTAACTGTTCAATATTTCAAAACTTCTGTTTACTTGGTATTCTTTTATTTATTTCATCAGTATTTTTAGGTCGATTCTACAAGTCTTTTTTTTTTTTTTTATAATTGATTCTATTCAAGTTTATTTTCTTTTTTTTTTCTGTGCATTTTCCTTCATTTCAATCAGTTTAATTTTTTTTTTATTTAATTATTTTTCAAGTACAGTTTTCTGTCTATTA
>NW_028088094.1:0-503 GCF_014824575.4 Sturnira hondurensis | reverse complement strand
TAATGAAGATGTGGAATTACGTATGCTTTGTAGTAGACACTTTTGTGAGGATGGCACCGAGCGTGAAAAGAATGCTCCATTTTTGCTCATCTAGATCATATTTCTTAGAGACAAGCATAAGGAATCGTTGGAACTTCAGAAAATCACGCTGGCAATAATCTATTCGACAGAACCGTTTCTGGGAAAACAATGTTGACAGTGTTCCTAACTCCAGGATAATAGTTCTGTTTCTCACAAACTGAACAGAGTAATGTTTTGGATCATGTACATCGCGTTTTTCAGTGCCACGTGAGTATTCCCAAATCGTCCCGGTCTAACTAATTTGAAGAACAGAAAAAAGGCAACTAAAATCACCTTTTCTTCCTGGATTGAGTCAACAGGTATGTATGCACATGTACCTTTAAAAGTAGGGGAGCTTCTACTGAAAGTTTTACTGAAAGGCATAGTTTCTAGTAGAAAATCAGAAGGAAGAACAGACATTCATGTACTCTGCAGTACCTGAT
>NW_028088093.1:0-856 GCF_014824575.4 Sturnira hondurensis | reverse complement strand
CAAAATCCCTCTACCTAGCAAAGCTATAATTTAGAATCAAAGGGCAAAAAAAATAAAGGTTCCCAGACAAGAAAAAACTTAAGGCTCTGGCTGGTGTAGCTCAGTGAATTGAGCACAGGCCCGCGAACCACATGATCGTGGTTTGATTCCCAGTCAGGGCACGTGCCTGGGTTGCAGGCCAGTTCCCAGCAGGGGACACATGAGAGGCAACCATACATTGATATTTCTCTTCCTCTCTCCTTCCCTTCCCCTCTAAATATAAATAAATAAATAAATCTTTTTTAAAAATTAAAAAAAAAACTAAAGATGTTCATCATCACCAAACCATTGTTATATGAAATGTTATAGAGACTTATTTAAGAAAAGAAAAGAAAAGAAAAACTATGACCGATAAAATGGCAATAAATACGTACTTGTCAACAATTGAATCTTAACACCTAAGCAAACAAGAACAGAGACAGAATCAAGAATATGGAGCCCATTTTGATGGTTGCCAGACGGAAGTGGGGTGTGAGGGAATGGGGGAAGAGGTGAGGGGCTTAAGAAGCACAAATAGCCCTGGCTAGTGTGGCTCAGTGGATTGAGCACAGGCCTGAGAACCAGAGGATCACAGTTCGATTCCCAGTCAGGGCACATGCCTGGGTTGCAGGCCAGTTCCCAGCAGAGGACGCACGAGAGGCAACCATACATTGATGTTTCTCTCCCTCTCTCCTTCCCTTCCCCTCTAAAGATAAATAAATAAAATATATTTTAAAAAAGAAGCATAAATAGTTACCGAAGAGCCATGGGAATGTGAAGTACAGTACAGGAAATGGAGTAGCCAAGGAACTTATGTGCAGGACCCATGGACATGAAC
>NW_028088092.1:0-2364 GCF_014824575.4 Sturnira hondurensis | reverse complement strand
GAAGGAGAGAGGGAGAGAAATAGCAATGTATGGTTGCCTTTCATGCGTTCCCCGCTGGGAATTGGCCCACAACCCAGGTATGTGCCCTGACTGGGAATCAAACCGCAATCCTTTGGTTCACAGCCACGCTCCATCCACTGAGCTACACCAGCCAGGGCGGTACTTTTATTTTAAATTGCACACAGGTGCCCTGGCTGGTATAGCTCAGTGGATGGAGCGTGGCTGTGAACCAAAGGATTGCGGTTTGATTCCCAGTCAGGGCACATGCCTGGGTTGTGGGCCAGGTCCCCAGTGGGGGCCATGTGAGAGGCAACCACACATTATTGTTTCTCTCCCTCTCTTTCTCCTTCCCTTCCTCTCTCTCTAAAAATAAGAAAAAATAAATAAAATATTTAAAAATAAATAAATAAATTGCACACAGGAAAAGTTTAATAATTACTAAAGTAATCCAGTATATTTGAAAGTCCAAATAATTCATAATTCTTTGGAGGGAAAATTATATTTAATCTGCAGCCTTTAGTTTGTACAGCATTTTTACATTATTATCTCACATAAGCCTATCAAACAAATGTCAGGAATGTATTTTGCTCATTTTATTTGTTTACATACGTTGATAGAGACTCAGTAGTTTAATGAATTGTCTGCTTCACTCCAATTAATATATATATGTATCAGTAACTCAAATGTCTAGTTAATTTACAGGTTTATTTGATATTTTTACATTTAGAATATCAATAAGCATTTCTTTATAATTGTTTTTCTTAGTCTTCTTGATATCTAGATACAAATGAAAATTTTAGTAACATAGTGTGGCAGTTGGTAGCTATGCCTGAGAGAAGTCACTCACTGGTAGATATTCTTATGAATGGATTTTACATTCTGGAAGAATTTATTCAAGTCTTAATTTGTATTACATTACAATAATTTCAGATGTACAGGATGTACATGCTTTTTGTTTGCTTATTTACATTCAAGTAAAATACCCAGGAGATTAAATATTTTAAATTCCATTTTAATTTAAATGTATGTCTTATTGGTTCCTCTTTTCATTGACCTGTATTTTTGTTAGTGTAGATGTGGTATTATTATTTGAGCCATTGCATGACTTGAACATACCTGTGTAGCTGTCAGCATGGATTATACATTTTTAATTTGAAAGGACATGCTGAGCATTGTTTTTTGTGTAAGAATTCAGCATTTCCCCATTGCAAGATGACCTTCATTTCCATTACTTCATTAAAATAGTACATGTCTGGGTATATGTTGATATGTACACAGATGTTGTTTCAAGGTCATTCAAATGTCATTGCCCTTTTTGTTATTTTTCCTTGTAATCTGTCATTTTATTATATTTGAATCTTCTGGACTGAGCTGAACACTGATTACTTACAATTTCACATTTACAAAATTCATGGAAATTGTTGATAATAAAATCAAGTTTATATCACTTTTGAATTGTTACCAGGAAAGGGGGAACATTATCTCTCAAGGCAAGGGCTAAAAAATTTTTATTTCTTTTCTTTGCTGTTTCCTAATGATGTATAGAAGCACCTGACCATTTCAATTCAGCAATTGTTGGATAGAACCTAGTAATTTTCTTTCTGAGGAATTTAGTGTTTATATATATTGTCTTATCTATTCTTTCAATTGTAATAAATTTCTTCATTGTAAAAAGATAATAATTTAACATGTCACCTCACATGAATATTTTAAAGTTAAAAAACATTTTAGGAAAGAAGTTAATTTTTTAATTTCTTTTAAATTTCACCATATGAGACAACCAACTTTACAAACTATGCAACAATTCCTGCTTTTTTAATTTTATTATTCAATTACAGTTTACATTCAATATTATTTTGTATTAATTTCAGAGTTTCAGGTGTACAGTGTGGTGGTTAGATAATTATGTACTTTACAAAGTATTCCCCTCAATGTTTCCAGTACTCACTGACACCACACATACTTGTTACAATATTATTGACTGTATTCCCTATGCTGTATTTTACGTTTTGTAGCTGCCAATTTGTACTTCTTAATCCCATCACCTTTTGCACCCAGCCCCCTAAACTCCCTCCCCTCTGGCAACCCTCAGTCTGTTCTCTGTACCAATGAGCCTTTTTTGTTTGGTTTTAATCTGCGCAAAGAAATAATACAAATTTTAAGAAAAAAATTCATTGCGTGAAAACATTTAAGGTATTTAAAGGCCAAATATTTTTAGGCTGTATTCTGTCTTGGCTTTCCGTAAGATCAGTACCCTTTTATGACACAGATAATTAAAATTTCACTGTCTCTTGACTTTAAGCAGATTAAACTGTATAATCTGAGGCTTCAGGATTAGATGAGTGGGCCAAATGTCAGGTGAGT
>NW_028088091.1:0-641 GCF_014824575.4 Sturnira hondurensis | reverse complement strand
TTCTCCCTTGCCCTGTGTTTTCCATTGTAGTGCTGCCCACCTCACGGGCAGAGGCCATGCTCAGCAGCCCTAATGGCCCTGGCAGCATCCGTGTGCCGTGGCCGTCCTGCCGCCAGTCCCTGGCAAGGACAAGCTGCGTGTCATACTTTCCTCGGCCTCGTGCAGCATTTAATGTCCAGGAATTCCTCGCTTACTCTTTCCCTCTGGCAGTTCTGACCCATCTTTTGTTAGTTCTGGCCCAGGGGGAGTCCAGGCAGGTCCTGAGGACATGACCGCAAATGCCATCTTTTCTTCAAGAAGGCCAGCACAGCTAGGATTCTGGCGCCCACGGTGGCTGTGGGGTCTCTCGTTGAATCCTAGCTGTGCTCATTGCCCCAATGAGGACAGTCCTCTGAGACCCAAACGAGATGCTGAAGTGAAATGTAATGTGAGTCTGCAAAAAATTTAGACTCTGAAACCTAGGAAGTTATGATACTACTTCTCTAACTTTTGTTTCAACATAATAAAAGAGGTCCTAATAAATTTAGAATTCGAAAATTTAACATTTTTGTGACAGCTCAAGGGGACTGAATTCTAGGCTGTTCATGTTCTTTCTGAGGCTGAAATGTGCCTTTGTTAAACAGGGACATTAATGGGGGGGT
>NW_028088090.1:0-729 GCF_014824575.4 Sturnira hondurensis | reverse complement strand
GTAAAAAAAATCTCACAGGAGGTAGTTGCTTGGCCAGCAAGGGTGTGGCAAGCTGAATAATTGCCACCTTCCCTGCCATATCTCCTAAAAGTTGTTCATATTATAACCTCCAGAAAGGTGTGCATTACATGGCAAAGGGAAATTAAGGTTGTAAATAGAATTAAGGTTGCTAATCAATTGACCTTCAATAGGGAGATTATCCAGATCTGGGTAAACTTAATATTATCACAAATGATTGCCAGAGAGAGAGAGAGAGAGAGAGAGAGAGAGAGCGAGCGTGAGCACCACTGATTATTGCTGGCTTTAAGGACAGAAGGGGCCAGTGCTACTAACCAAAACCATCTGGACAGTGTATGTGACTGAACTCAGTTAAGGCCTCTGTATAAACTTTTAAGATTCTACGATTCCCAGTCAGGGCACATGCCTGGGTTGCAGGCCAGTTCCCTGCAGGCCAACTCCCAGCAGGGGACACACAAAAGGCAACCATACATTGATATTTCTCTCCTTCTCTCCTTCCCTTCCCCTCTAAAGATAAATAAATAAAATAAAAAAAAAAAAAGATTCTGTGGTGCAGCCACTATGGAAAACAGTATGGAGGTTTCTCAAAAAATTAAAATAAAACTGCCTTATGACTCAGTGATTCCACATCTGAGAATATATCCAAAGAAATGCAAAACACTAATTTGAAAGAACATTTGTGCCTGTATGTTTACTGCAGTGTTATTTACA
>NW_028088089.1:0-1491 GCF_014824575.4 Sturnira hondurensis | reverse complement strand
TTAGATGCAAAAAGACGACAGACAGGCTCAATTAAGGCAAAGACTGACCTTTCTCAAGGAAGATACTGGCCTAGTACGTGACTAACACCATGGCCTGTTTTTAGTTAGGAATTCGTACATTCAGTCTGTCCTATGTGGTTATTTCCGGTCTCTGAGTTGGTCAGGCCACTATGCAGGCCTCCCGGGAGCTTGTAAGGTATAGTCAGCGGCCCAGGCCCTTTCTCATCCAAACCTATATTCCCAGCAATCTGGGCCAACCTAGGACTAAGCTCACACTCCATCTGCATGGGACTAAGTAGACTTGGGTACCTACATCCAAGAGAGACATAAACATTTGAGTCCCTCCCCTCCCCTGCCTGAAGTGCCCCAGAACACTCAGTTTTCTTTGCTAAAGCAATTGAAGTTGGAAGAGAGAGAGCTTGGTGCTAGTCAGCTAAGTTTTGAATTTATTACCCTCTGTTTCACAGGCCTCCCACCACCAGGCTCAACAATAACTTTCCAATGTTTTTAGCCTGCCCAAAGTTCTGTGACCTCACTGCTGATGCCATTATTTCAGCTTTGGAGACCCCTTGACCCATCAGCCACAGCCACTCTGTATACCTTTGGGCTGAGGTGTGGATTTGACGCTGCATTGTCCTGGTCCCATTCTTCTCTCTCCACCCACAGGAGAATGTGCCACAAGCAAGGTACCACCTGGGTGACCTGTTTTGACCCTGCTTTTTGTAGCTCAGCCTCNCAGAGGAGAGTGAGAGACCCTACTCTCCCCTGGCACCCTCACCACCACCTAGGTGAGAGCATTTTCTGCCTGCTCACAGGGAGTCTTCTTGTGTCCAGTAACTCTCCTGTGAGGGCTCTTGTCCTTGCCCTGTCAGGGTGCCATACCCCCGTCAGCATCTCAGCTTGGTCACCATCACAGGCAGGCACTGTGAAGGGTCTGGGATTTCACCCTACTAGCAAGATAACGAGTTAGCCTATTACTGTTTCTGGGATGCAGGCAGAAGACCTTGTTGCTCTGGGCAGCAAGCAGCACCAGCAGGCTTCTGATGAGCATGGGATGTTTTCTGTGTGCCCCGAAGTCCCGTGGAGGGCGTGCAGATAGGCCTAGTTGGACACTGAGGTGGATGCAGCAGGTTGGTGACTTAACTGAGGAACAGTGAGCTGTGGAATCTACCACTTTGATGGTGAGTGGTCAGCGAGGCTGCTCTTTGGTAAGAGGTTACTTCACCCCTCAGGGTGGCTCACTGCAAACACAACCCTGAGAAATGGCCCCAGGGAGGAGGTGTCAGGGTCTGCTCCTCGGCCCATCCAGCAGAAAAGTATAGGAATGCTCAGTGTCCATGCTGACTGATTCTCTCAACATATGTGCAGGTTAAGATGAATTCTCTGATTTCAAGGAAGAAGACAAAGAGAATACAGATCAACATGGTTGAAGCAGCTTTCAACCCTAAAGCTAGCTGCCTGAGTTCTGAACCTGCCTGGGAAAGCCTAGAG
>NW_028088088.1:0-564 GCF_014824575.4 Sturnira hondurensis | reverse complement strand
GGACCACGGCCAGCCCTTCGGCGCCCCCAAAGTTGACCCAGGGCTTCTGGAGCCCCCTTTGCCCGTGGGTGGGGCTTCCGAGGAGAGCCGCCACCCTTCAGAGTTAGACTGCCCTTCTCAGGCCTGTCACCGCCCTCACCCCGGCAGGGGGTGGGGGGTGCCGGAGGGTGTGGGCTGGCCACCAACAGTAGGAAACAGGTAACAGAAGAGATGGATGCTGATGGGTGTGCCCTGAACAGCAAGGGAGAGGGGCGCTCGGTGCCCTGTGGCCATGTTGGGTTTTTTAAGAAAGGGGGGCATTGGCGGAGGACAGAGGGCAGTCCCGACACCCCCTGCGACCCCCGGGGGCCTGACCCGAGGCCTCTCTCCACCTCCCCGAGGCCTGGATTTCTGGCTGGTTCAGGGCACCAGGCGGGAGCTGGCATGCCCGCTGGGGACGAAGGGGCAGACTCGCTCAGCAGCGGACCCCGATCCCCACCCCCCAGCAGCTTTTCGCCAAGACGGGGTTTGGTGTTTTAACCTTCTGGCCAGCTGTCTTCCTTGGTGCGCTTGAGCACAGCCTCC
>NW_028088087.1:0-697 GCF_014824575.4 Sturnira hondurensis | reverse complement strand
TGGTTAGGTTTATTCCCAGATATTTTATTTTTGTTTTTGCTATATCGAATGGGATTTTTTTCCTGATTTCTGCTTTTGCTGCTTCATTGTTGGTATACAGAAATGCCTTTGGTTTTCTGGATATTGACTTTCTATCCCGCTGTTCTGCCAAATTCATTTATTAGTTCCAGCAGTTTTTTGGTAGAGGCTATAGGGTTTTCCATGTACACTATCATGTCATCTGCAAACAATGACAGTTTTGTTTCCTCCTTTCCAATTTGGATGCCTTTTATTCCCTTTTCTTTTCTGATTGCTGTAGCTACAACTTCTAATACTATATTGAATAGAAGTGGTGAAAGTGGACAACCTTGTCTTGTTCCTGATCTTAGTGGAAAAGCTTTTAGTTTTTGCCCATTGAGTATGATGTTGGCTGTAGGTCTTTCATATATGGCCTATATTATGTTGAGGAATGCTCCCTCTATTCCCATTTTTCTGAGTACCTTTATCATAAATGGGTGTTGAACCTTATCAAAACTTTTTCCACATCTATTGATATGACCATGGGGTTTTTGTGATTGCTTTTGTTTATGTGGTGTATTACATTTACCGATTTATGAACATTGAACCATCCTTGCATCCCTGGGATGAATCCCACTTGATCGTGGAGTATGATCTTTTTGATGTATTGTTGGATGCGATTTGCCAATATTTTATTGAG
>NW_028088086.1:0-806 GCF_014824575.4 Sturnira hondurensis | reverse complement strand
GGTGCAGGGACTGCGAGGAAACCTCAGGTCTCCAGGAAATCAGCGCGCTGCCCCTGCCCGCTAGGGCTCTGCGTCCGTGGCCACGGTGCTGGGTAGAGACCCGAGAAATCGGCCGCGCTGGAACCCGAGAGCCCTGGCAGAGAGCCAAGGATGGGCAGTCCCCCTGAAGACCAGGACCCCTGCAGGGGCAGAGAAGTGCGTCTCCAAAGGGGAGCAGTTAGCTGCCTTGTCAAACAGCTGGGTGAGCGGAAGGACGGCTGTCCCGTGGCTAAAACTTCGGACCACGTGAAAAGCACCGTGAGTTATTGAATGCTTCAGTTATATAGAATTAAACTACGGGGTAATGTGACATATCATTCTAACCTAAGGTATTTTATTTTTGAATAATTACATTTTTAATTCATAATTTTTCTTGAAGATTTCTTCCCCTCTTTTTATTCATTTTTATAGTTATATATTTTAGAAACCTATTTTCTTATTATTACATATTTTATACCCATATGACTTTTTTAACATTTAATTTAATTATTTGTATGACTGTTATTTTTCCACATATTTCTTTGTATTTATGTCATATAAATTACATATTTTATTGTTTAAATATTTATGTTACACAATTTATTTATTATTTAATTTATAACCAGAATATTTAAATAATTTATATTTTACTTATTAATATAAATAATTTAAAATCATATTTTAAAATATCTAACTTTAGAAGATTGACTTTTATTTAATGTATTTTTAAGTTAACTTTTTTGGATAATATTGCGGCATAATTATTGTATTCTTTTAGATTCTTTAAC
>NW_028088085.1:0-620 GCF_014824575.4 Sturnira hondurensis | reverse complement strand
TGAATTTTGTCAGGTCATGTTTCGTGCCAAGATCCTGCATCAAACTCTCAAATACAGTAGTTTTGGAATCCCCAGATCAACTTCTGATTCTCTCATGGTCAGTTGCCCATCTTTGTTGATTATAGCCTGTACATGTTGAACATTCTCAGGTGTTTTGCTTGCTGTAGGCCTTCCATAATGTGGATCACTTTTGACACATTCTCAACCATCTTTTAAGGGTTTGTGCCATAATTTTATTTCACTGCACTCACTGCATCCTCCGTGAAAGACTTCTACATCATCCAAATAGTTTCTGCAGAGAAATATTCAAGCTTAACACAAAATTTTATGGAGATTTGATGCTCTGCTTGATCAGTCATTTTTAATGTGATCAGTCATTTTTAATGTGATGGCTGCACAGTACACATGTTCACTCAATGGCATCTATAACCCTCTCTGACTAGTACAGTGAAGTCATCATTGTTCATGCATCTGCATTCCAGTCCACTTGCCTTGGCTGCCAGGTTACATGGTGTTCACAAACCATTCTCATTATGTTAACAATGGCCAGACTTTTTCTGGACAGATCTTGTAGACTATATTTGGGTTATATTAATATATTATTCTGTAATAATATATAT
>NW_028088084.1:0-955 GCF_014824575.4 Sturnira hondurensis | reverse complement strand
AGAAAAGAATGAAGAAACAAGAATTCAAAACAATGAGGAGAGGCTGAGGAACTTCCAGGACAACATTAAATGCTCCAAGATCTGAACTACAGGGGTACCAGAAAGGGAAGAGGAAGAGCAACAAGTGGAAAAGTTATTTGACCAAATAATAAAGGAGAACTGCTCCAAACTGGCAAAGGAAAGAGACTTCCAGGAAGTCCAGGAAGCACAGAGAGTCCCAAAGAAGTTGGACCCAAGAAGGAACACACCAAGGCATATCATAATTACATTAGCCAAGATTGAAATGAAAGAGAGAATCCAAGAAGCAGCAAGAGATAAGGGGACAGTCACCTACCAAGGACTTCCCAGCAGACTGTGAGCTGATTTCTCAAAAGAGAGCTTGCAGGCAAGAAGGGGCTAGAAAGAAGTTTCCAAGTCATGAAAGGCAAGGGCCTACATCCATGCTGGCTCCATCCAGCAAAGCTGTCATTTAGAATGGAAGGGCAGATAAAGTGCTTCTCAGAAGAGGTCAAGTTCAAGAAGTTCATCATCACCAAGCCCTTATTATATGAAATATTAAAGGGACGTATCTAAGAAAAAGAAGATAGAAATATGAACAATGAATAGACAGCAAACTCAGTTTTCAACAAGTATACTTGAAACAAAAGTAACCTAAGCAGACACCTAAGTCAGGAGCGGAGCCACAGAAATGGAGATCGCATGGAACGTTATCAACAGGGGAGTGGGAGGAGGAAAGTGGGGGAAAAGGTACAAAGAACAAGTACCATAGATGGTGGGGAGAAATAGGGGGAGGGCAAGAGTAGTGTGGGAAATGTAGAGGGTGAAAAACTTAGGACACATGGACATGAACTAAAGCAGAGAATGTGGCTGGGAGGTGGTGTGCAGGGTGGAGAGGAATGAAGAGGGGGGAATGGGACAAGTATAATGACATAATCCATAAACCATATTTTATTTT
>NW_028088083.1:13662-19024 GCF_014824575.4 Sturnira hondurensis | reverse complement strand
CGGGTCCTGAACTCATTGACAATGCTAAGAATCATGTTACTATTTTATTTAACTATTAATGAACTTATAACTAACACATTTTAACTCTTCATATCTTCATGTTTTATTCCAAGCTCTGTTTCATGCTTTACACGGCTAAACTAATGTAATTTTATTATTACACGATATCTTATTTACCTTGACAACTCATGAATGTCAACCTAAAGGTATCATAAATAATACAACTGAGTAAATTGTGTGGTAAATAACATGCACAAGTAAGTATCTTTTATATATACAAAGAATAATTTAAAGATGTAATCAAAGAACCAATGGTGAACCCCCAAATCCGGTGTCTGGTCCAGATGATGTGCTCATAAAAAGTTGTTCCAGGGAACTGGTCACTGACATTGGGACTTGAGATTTGTACCTTGAAACAGTCTTAAAAAAAAAATCGACATTCACTGATATTCCACTATTATCAACCACTTTTCCTGCTGACCTTTACTAACATGTTATTCCCCCAAATTCCCACAAGATGGCAGCAGAGGTGCACACTGGGGACACGTATTAGTGGCTTGCCCATGAAGTTTGTTTGATTTTTATGTATAAAATGAGTGAGTTTTCTTTTTTTAATCCCTTGGGTTAAAATTCATTTTAAATAGATGTTATTTTCTGTGTTGTTTAAGGGAGCAGCAACAAACAAAGCACAGTACAAATTGTAGATCTACAATTTTCAAGCACACTTGGATCTTCTAAAAACCTGACTCTATTACACTATACAGCTAGTTCCAACAAATGGCATATAAAACACATTTATTGCCTCCTTTGCCCTAATCTGGAAACCAGTTACAAGGCAACTGGGCAGTCCTTACATGTAGACATTTTTAAATACACTTCTAAATACCATTGCATTCAACAGTCATTGACATTCTACCAGAACCAACCACTTTTCTTGTTGACCAGCACTAAAGCGTTATTTCCAACATGAACAAGAGATGGCAGAAGACAACCAAGCTTGGAACTGGCTTGTTTTTGTTTGTTTTCATTGACCATATTGTACTATGGAGCAAGTTTTTTTAAAAAAAATCAGATTCTTTGAGGTTCTAACCAAGATGGAGGCAGAGCTAGAAAATCTTCACTTCCTCACACAACCAAAGGAGGATAACAACCAATCTACAATCAATAAACAACCAGAACTGCCAGAAAATCAAACTGCGTGGCACTCTGACAACCAAAGAATTAAGGAAACAGTCAACCAGACCAACCTGACCCGTGTGCCAAAACAAAGAAATATGGCCCAAATGAAAGAACAGAGCAAAACTCCAGAAAAGGAGCTAAGTGATGAGACAGCCAACTCATCTATTGGACAGTTCAAAGCCTTGGTAACCAAAATGCTCACAGAACTGACTGAGCTTGGTCACAAAATGAAAGAACAAATGAAGACTACCCAAAGTAAAATAAAGCAAGATATTCAGGCAACCAACAGTGAGAGAAAGGAAATCAGGACTCAGCTCAACTATTTGGAACAAAAGAAAGAAACAAACATCCAACCACAACACAATGAAGAAACAAGAATTTTTTTTAAAATGAGGAGAAGTTTAGGAACCTCAGGACAACTTTAAATGTTCCAATATCCAAATTATACGAGTGCCAGAAGGAGAAGAACAAGAGCAAGAAATTGAAAACTTATTTCAACAAATAAAAAAGGAAAACTTCCCCAATGTGGTGAAGGAAACAGACTTCCAGGAAATCCAGGAAGCCCAGAGACTCCCAAAGAAGTTGGACCCAAAGAACACACCAAGGTGCATCATCATCAAGTTATCCAAGATTAAAGATAAAGAGAGAATCTTAAAAGCAGCAAGGGAAATAGATAGAGTTACCTACAAAAAAAATCCCATAAGGCTATCAGCTGATTTCTTAAAAGAAACTTTGCAGGCAGGAAGAAACTGGAAAGATATATTCCAAGTCATGAAAGGGAAGGACCCACATCCAAAGTGACTCTGTCCAGCAAAGCTATCGTTTAGAATGGAAGGGCAGATACATGCCTTCCAGATAAGGTCAGGTTAAAGCAGTTCCTCATCGTCAAACCCTTATTATATAAAATGTTAAAGGGACTTATCTAGGAAATTGAAGGAGATCAAAAACTATGAACAGTAAAATGACAACAAACTCACAACTATTCACAAATGAACCAAAAAGAAAAGAAAAGCAAAACCAAAAAGAAAACCAAAACTAAGCAAACAACTAGAACAGGACCAGAATCAGAGAATCGGACATCACGTGGAGGGATTTCAGTGCGGAGAGGGGAGGCCGGAATAGGGGGGAGGTACAGGGAAGAAGAAGCTTAACTGGTAGGCATAGAACAGACGGGGAGAGGTAGAAATGGTGTAGGAAACAGAGGAGTCAAAGAACTTATATGTACAACCCACAGATGTGAACTAAGGTGCGGGGAATGCTGGAGGGTTAGGCTTAGGGTGGAGGGGGATAAAGGGGAGAAATTGAGAAAACTGTAATAGCATAATCAATAAAAAACTTTAAAAAATAAGTAAAAACAACAAAATAAATCAACATGACTATAGTAAAGATACTCCATACCAAAACTTGAGAAAGAAATCTTCACCCTTGAATGCACAGCTTAGGAACACAAGCTAGAAAATGCACAAGTGTGGCATCCATACGAGGAACTTAAAATAATAAATGAGGTCCAGGCAAACTGGAGGAAAATAGCCCATAGACACGTCATGAGGGGCATGCACATGAAATAAGAGCGCGTGCATTTTACTCTACTTTTTTTACCTCTTGATGGAGAATTTCTAACTAATTTGACCTTCATATTACTTAAGGAAGCTACAGGAGAAAAAGCAAATTACAAATGACTTTCAAGCAAACTTGGCACTTGTAAAAACCTGCCTTTATTATGCTACAAAGGCAGTTCCAAAAAACATCACATGAAATATGTTTATACCTCGCTTGGCCAATATCTGGAGACCAGTCACAAAGTAAGTACGTAGTCCTGACATTTGGAGGTCTTCAAGTGCGCTTCTAAATTGCACTGCTATGAAAAGTCAATGATATTCCCCCTGGAATCAACCACTTTTCCTGCTGACCTGCACTAAGGTGTCATCCCCAAAATGGCCACGAGGTGACAGCAGAGACCAACAGAGGCGACGCATATCCCACTAATGACTTGGCTGAAAGGTCCTTCACTTTTTACTGTAAGATGCAATGACTGGCACACTTTTCATTTCCCCTCCCAAAATGTGACTACACAGCGTCATAGCCACTCAGTTCCACTGCCCTCTGCCACCTTTCGGGCAACTTCCCATTCCATCGTCCCACAGCACGGTTACCTTTAGGAGCACAGAGTCCTCCCAGGTGCCTTCAACAGTCTTCCAGGAAACAGAAATTTCTCTCCACTAAGACAAATTCGGAATACCGAATTAAACGGGCATGTGAAAGTGCAAAGTCTGGTGAGTACTACGCATGAATCACGACTGCATGGCCGGGCCGAAACCCCTTTTCCCTGGTCACCAAAGAGAAACGTGCGCTCCCACCTCATCCTGAACCTTTCCCGTCTACGTCTTCGTCTCTTTTCCACAGGCAGTGCTTGCGGTTGGTCTGATGGGGCAGCACGTGTTGCGAATTTCCCCAAGGAGCTCCCCCTACAGGACGCCCTCTGGTATCACCACATAAGCAACATCACCTCCTTTGGATGAAGACCGCCCTGTGGAGGGGATGCTGGTGGTGGTTCCTTCATTTGCCTACAATCTCTCCTGTTCCACATTATTCTCAAATTTCAACAATTCATACCCCTCTCACAATTTCCTTGCAAGCAGAACGATTTCCTTATGTTTCTGTAGAGAACCGCAAGTACAAATGAGGTCAAGAAAGTTCCCACTCCTCCCCCATCCCCATTAACTTCTGTGGAACCCAAACATCAAAGTGGTTCACATAGTCATGCAGGTGCAAATGATTTTGAATGCTCAATTTGGATACTTTAAATATGTAACCTGTCTCCCACATGGCATAACATGGTCTGTCCTCAGTGAACATCTGGACTCGATGGCTCTGAACTGCAAACGGTCTGCCAGACCCGAGGGGCAACTTTGTGTGACAAATCTTGGGCATCACACTTCACAAACCACGTCTGACACATTTCATCCCCACAGAGCCTTCTCCACACACACTACCAATCTTTATTTTGGCGTTCCAGTTGTGTTTTCACCTTTCTTCAAATGACAATGTGCCAAAAGTGTTCCTTGTGTTCATCCATCTTCAGTATGAAAATGGGCACAAAAATCACACTGGTTTTGATGAGTTTTTCCTTTAAGTGCATGTTGGTTTGACATCTGTCACAACACAGTCTAACCCAACACTTTCAAATGAAGTTAGACAAGTTCATGAACCAGAGTCACAGGATGGGGTGGGGCAGTGAGAGTGGTGGAGGCTGAACTGACTTTTGGGCCAACCTGGTATAAATGAAGCTTTAACCAGAATCGCACCATTGAAAGCATTTACAGGATGTTTTTTGCTGTCACAAAACTTAAGATAGAATTCACTGAAAATGGGTGACTGGAAACTTCTGCTTGCTACTTCTGAAATACACTCCTACAGACCTTCCAAAATGAACCACCATATGAGTTACAAAGTAATTTGAACTGAATGATGCTAAAGATACCAAACACTGAAACTTAAGAACAAAATCTGCACCTTTAAACACACGGGTTAGTCACAAAACCTCCAATTGTACAAGAGTTGCACCCATTTTAGGAACTGAAAAGAGTAAATAAAGCCAAGACACACTGGAGGGAACATGTGTCTAGATATGTCCAGAAGAGCACACACATGAAATGATAGTGATGTTATTTTATTTTATTCTGTTTTATTTTATTCTATTTTATTGTATTGTATTCTATTTCTGGATGGAGAATTTTGAATACATTTTATTTTCCCCTTATTTAAGGAAGCTGCAACAAAGCAAATTAACCTGCACACCAATCACAAGGTAAGTGGACAATGCTGACTTTGGAATGCACTTGTAAATGCCATTGCTCTGAAAAGCCATTGATATTCCACTAGAATTAAACACTTTCCCTGCTGACCTGCACTAAGGGGTCATTCCCAAAAATAGCCACAAGATGACAGCAGAGACCGACACTTGGAATGCATGTCCCACAAATGGCATGGCTGAAAGGTTCCTTCACTTTTTACTGTGAGATGCAATGACAGGCACACTTTTCATTTTCCCTCAAACACGGTGACTGCACAAGGTCATCACTGTTTTGTTCCACTGCCTTCTGCCACCTTTCAGGTAATTTCACTATTCCATGGTCCCACGACTTTGTTATCTTTTGGAGTAGAGAGCTCTTCCAGGTGTCTT
>NW_028088083.1:0-9405 GCF_014824575.4 Sturnira hondurensis | reverse complement strand
ATTAATCTGAAAACCACTCACAAGGTAACTACAAAGTCCTTATGTTTACATGTTTTAAAATACACTTCTAAATGCCTTTCCAAAATAAATCATAGTCAGAGTGGAAAATAATTTACATAGCAAAATAATAAAAACTCTGCATGCCAGACCAAGATCTTTCTGATTTCAAAAATGAAAGAAGCTTCAAACTGTTTCTCAACTAAAGGTGATTTTTGCCCCCAAGGGGACTTCAAGCAACCATCTTAGATTGTCCTGAGGGGAAAGGAAGTGAGGGTGTTGACAGTGAATAGAGGTATTGGATGCTAACAGGCACCTACAATGCAGAGGACAATCCCCCAGGAAAATGAATTCTCTGGCCCAAAACCTCCATGGTGCTGAGAATAAAAACCCCTGCTCTGCATCATGAAGACTCCATTAGAATACAAACACCATGTCCTTTTGCATCCTACATTTCAAAGGCTGCCTTTCTTGGAACAGGAAGCCTGAAGCTGAAACTTAAAGAACAAAAAATGCCAGCCACCTTGCCAACATTGGGGAGAAGGGTCCTGGGCAGTAGGTCAGGAGGCAAAGGAAGATCTGTCCACTCAGGAGACCAGATCACACTGTGATTACACATAGTAGTCATCTGAGGATCCCTGCTTCTTTCCATTGCTCATACATCACTTTAATAACTGATTCACAGTGTCACTTAGAACAAAGAATCTTACTCTGTTAGATTCCACATTTGACATCTGAAGTTTTCTACTTTGAAAATATGGACATTTGTTACCTTCTGTGTTTCTCAGATGACCTACCTGGGGCACACTGCCTGTTCCAAAATACTTCTGATTTCTGGAACACCATGCTTCCAGGCACTAAACTCATGTAAAATGCTAAGAAGGATGTTACTATTTTATTTAGTCATTAATGTATTTATGACTAACAAAGACAATTTTTCTAGCTCCTCATATTACCTCACTTCTTGTTTTCTTTCAAGCTTTAACTATTTCTAGGTCACCTACAACTACAACCATGTAATGATCATTATTGCATGAGAGCAGGTGTACCTTCATAACTCATGAGAATCAACAGAAAAGTACCACAACTAGAATTTAGTGCAGTGATGGGAAAATAACATGCAGAAATAAATATGTACAAATGGTAAGTTAAATATATAATTTTTTTAAAAACTGAATAACAGCAAAACAGGGGGGAAAACCTGGGTAACCTTAACAATGTACAGGATGTACATGAAAAAAATTGGAAATTGCTAGGCAATAACAGAAACTTTAACAAATGAAAAATTTCATCTTATTTGAGAGTTAAAAAATAGCTATTTTATATCTCTATTTACCAAAGCTATCTATAACTGAAATATAATCTAGATATATAAAGAAAAGTGGTCTCACAGGAAGTAGTCAGCTAAATTGGACCTGAGACATGTACCCCAGAAACAGTCTGGGCCCCCCTTTAGTGCTCCCCACAGGGTAGCTGTATCTGCCCCTTACAGCCTCGTCACCCCATAGCCCCCATGCAGCTCACCTCCTGTCCTTGGACTGCATTGCTTGCATCACGTTAGGATGTGAGCATCATCTCGTGACCACAGAGACCAGCAGCCGGCAGCGCCTAACCTCCAGCCCACATACTGGTTCATCTCTCCACCAAAACTGGCCGCCCCTCAAGCCTGCCAGCCTACATTGGCCTCCCACCCAACCCCACCCACATCCATGGCCTGCTCTCACCTCCAGCCCAGTCCTGCCTCTGACCTTAGACCCCGCCCCAGGAAAGACACCTCCTCAGGAAATTCTTCTGTAAATTTGATTTTTAGTGATCCATTTAAACAAAACCAGCCAGGAATCAGGTGTACTTGTGGATGCGCAATGTAATAAAGAAATACATTAATAGTGTATACTTCAGAAAACTGAACAGTACTCTGAAAAAGTTCAGAGAATAACAGGACAAGACACAAACTGGGAGAAAATATGAACGACCTAAAACATGGGGTGAAAAAACATTGAAGGTGAAAAAATGGGAAAAGACACACAGGATGGTACAAAAGCAGCTTTACAGTTGTTCACATGGACAATAATCTCATTATTATTAAATAATAAGACAACAATAAACTTTGATTCTCGTATTCACAACTCTAAACCTACTTTTGCCCCACCCTGTCTTATGCAAACATAAACCACATAAAAATTACATACTAACATGCAGTGGACTTCACGGTAACAAGCATGACTAGAGATGAAGAGCACTTCATATCAATGAGTTTAATTTACCAGGAAGATCAAAATTCATGAAAAATGTCATAAACATAAATTATATACAACAGAGACACAAACAAAAATGTACAATCATAATAGATTTAACAAACCTCTCTCATCAGAAATACAGAATTCCACTTTCACAAACAAGACACCTCCTCAGGAAATTCAGTAAGGATATGAGAAACATTACGAACAACAAATTGAATTCAACATTCACAGATAACCAACTATACACAGCTTTTCCTGCTGCCCTGCCCTAAGGTGTTATTCCCAACATGACCACGAGATGGCAGCAGAGATGCACGCTTGGAACATTTTTTATATTGACCATGTTGAAATGAAGTGTCAAAAAACATTCAAAGGGAGAAAGCCCTCAATCTTCACCAGTGTGGTGATGGTTGTAGGTTGTATGTAGATCTCTTTTACCAGGTTGAGGAAATTCACCTTTTTGCCTAGTTTGTTGAGAACTTTAATCATGAAAGGATATTAGATTTTATCATGTATTTTTTTCAAATTCTATTGAGATGTCACTCTTTTGGTGTGTGTGTAAATTAGATGAACTATGTTCATTGATTTCTAAAACTTGAACTAATCTTGTATTCCTAGGATAGACCCCATTTATGTATTGATACGATAAAAATATTCAAAGGACTGAAATTACATGAAGTTGCTGGCTCTCGTTGTAGATAATCTAGAAATCAGTTGTGAAGGTCACCAGAAAGTTCTCACACTTAGAAGTTATGAAATTCACTTCTAAGTAATCCTCCAAATGAATCACAATTAGAGTTAAAAATCATTTTAATGGAATAATATTTAAATACTTAAAAATCCTATGGGAAAATGTAAAATCAATCTGCACATTATGGGGAAACAGTTACAAATTCACATGTTTTGCACCCATACTACAAACCCAGAAAAATAACTTAAATCCTGGAAAGTAGAAGAATAGAAAGAGGCAAGGACAGATGTCTGGAAGGGAATATACTTAAAACAATAGCAGCTATTACCTGTTTGGATTCATTTTTATTTTTCTGTATAATTCAAGTAAACTGCCACACACACACACACACACACACACACACACACACAGCACTCTCAGTTCGGGTAAAAAAAAGGTACAAGAGAAAAACTTGGCATAATTTAAGAATAAATAGACTGCTGTGGTAACAACACCACAGGCCTTTGCTCTGCTCTCCCAGCCCAGTCTCCTCCCTCAGAGGGGCCCCTTTTCCAGAGTGTGCTTCTTTGTGTGCAAAGGCAGCCCAGCAGAGAGGAAGTGACAGGACCAGACCAGAAAGAGCACAGCAGCGCTGGGCGGCACAGCCTGAGGGGGAACTTGCCCTGGGGCTGCCTCACTTCAGGGCCCCCTCACAGCCAAGATGCTTCACAACTGAGCAGCAGCAGCAGCACTGGGCTGACCCACACAGGTGCTGCTTCATGATTCACCTGGAACAACACTGAGCTTCCTAACAGCCACGCTGCACTCACAGCCATTAGTACCAAAACACAGCTATTTGCACTAAACACAGTTTCCTTCTTCCCCAGACCCCAACTCTGGAACTCCTCCTGGCATTGACTTGGACCCCATGACCATCAGTTCACAGACACCAGATGCCACAGACAGATTCAGGACTGGACACAGCCCCAGACTCCAGAACCAGGGCCCCGGAGCAGACCCAGAACCAAAAGCCAAACCCCAGACCCAAGCCGCAATCCAAAAACTGTCCCCATGACCAAAGACAGACCATCAACCCCAAATGCTAAACCCCAGACACCAGAGACTGATGGCAAATGCTGGACACCAGATTCCACACAACAAAGATAAGAGCCAGAGCTGCACATGGACCCCACACCCCCACCCAGAACACAAAGCCACGCCCAAAGAGACTCCAGATCCCAGACACACAGACACAGATTCAACTTCAGGCCACAGATGCAGGAGACAGAACCCAGATCTGGAACCAGGACCCCACAGCCAGACTCCAGAGCTGGAGCTGGCCAGTGGAGCCCACTTGCCAGATGCAGGAGTGAAACCAAGTCCTCAGAATGTAAACAGAGCCAGGAGCCGATGAAGCAGCAATTCCTGACTCTCCAAGTCCAAGCAGCTAGCCCCAGAACGAGTTTTTCATGCCAATGCAAATGTACAAGGAAGAAAGTAACTCCCGCACGACTAAATTATACCAAGCCCTGCAGAAACAGACCAAAAATGCTGACAGAACAAAAAATAACAGTAACGCTTACTCTCGCTGGGACATGTCCGTGATCTCTCAGAGGATGTGCTTTCACTGCACTGAGTGAGGCCAGATCACTCAGGTTCCAAAGATGATCACAGCTTCAAACTCAAGGTTTTCAACCTAAGCTTGACTTTTCCCCCAAGAGGACATTTGGCAGATTATATGGAGACCTTTCAGACTGTCCTTGGGGGTGGGGTTAAGGTGGGAGTTACTGGCATGCACTGAACAGAGGTGAGGACTGTTAATAAGCACCTACAATGTAGAGGGGAAAAAACCCAGAAGAAAATATCATCCACAGCAATGAGAAACCCTACTCTCTATGGAGCGGGATGGAGAGTCCATTAGAATACAAACAGCATGTGACTTTGCACCCTAGATGTGAAATCACGCCTCTCTGGACAGGCAGCCTGGAGGCTGAGAGCTAAACAGCAACAACAAAAATAAATTAAAATATCAGTCATCTTGCAAAGACTGGGGAGGAATGTCCTTGGCTAAGAAGACACCCACGAAAGCTCAGAAGCCAAGGAAGATCTGACACTTTAAGAGACTGAACCACACTGTGATAAACCAGCATTGAGGGTCACTGTCTCTTTTCACTGCCCAGAAATCACTCTGCAATAATCGTTTCTGAAAATTATTTATAATCTACAATCTTACTCTTTTAGATTCCAGAATTCATTACCAAATGTCCTTTTTTTTGAAAATGTGGACATCACCATATTGTGAGTTCCTCAGATAACCTATAAGGGGCACAATTTTACTTACAAAATACTTCTGATTTCTAGAACACCATTGCTCCGGGTCCTGAACTCATTTAAAATGCTAAGAATCATGTTATTATTTTATTTAACTATTAATGAACTTATAACTAACATACTTTTAACTCTTCATATCTTCATGTTTTATTCCAAGCTCTATGTTTCATGCTTTACACGGCTAAACTAATGTAATTTTATTATTACACGATATCTTATTTACCTTGACAACTCATGAATATCAACCTAAAAGTATCATAAATAATACAACTGAGTAAACTGTGTGGTAAATAACATGCACAAGTAAGTATCTTTTATATATACAAAGAATAATTTAAAGATGTAATCAAAGAACCAATGGTGAACCCCCAAATCCGGTGTCTGGTCCAGATGATGTGCTCATAAAAAGTTGTTCCAGGGAACTGGTCACTGACATTGGGACTTGAGATTTGTACCTCGAAACAGTCTTTTAAAAAAAATCGACATTCACTGATATTCCACTATAATCAACCACTTTTCCTGCTGACCTGTACTGAGATGTTATTCCTCAAACTTCCCACGAGATGGCAGCAGAGGTGCACACTTGGGACACGTATTAGTGGCTTGCCCAAGAAGTTTGTTTGATTTTTATGTATAAAACGAGTGAGTTTTCTTTTTTTAACCTCTTGGGTTAAAATTCATTTTAAATAGATTATACTTTCTGTATTGTTTAAGGGAGCAGCAACAAACAAAGCACAGTACAAATGTGCTTGTCACACTCAGATCTTCTACAATTTTCAAGCACACTTGGATCTTCTAAAACCCTGACTCTATTACACTATACAGCTACTTCCAACAAATGGCACATAAAACACATTTATTGCTTCCTTTGCCCCAATATGAAAACCATTCACAAGATAACTGGACAGTCCTTACATTTAGACATTTTTAAATATACTTCTAAATACCATTGTATTCAACAGTCATTGGCATTCCACCAGAACCAACCGCTTTTCTTGTTGACCAGCACTAAAGCGTTATTTCCAAAATGAACAAGAGATGGCAGAAGACAGCCAAGCTTGGAACTGGCTTGTTTTTGTTTGTTTTCACCATATTTTACTATGGAGTAAGTTTAAAAAAATCAGATTCTTTGAGGTTCTGGCCAAGATGGAGGCACAGCTAGAAAATCTTCACTTCCTCACACAACCAAAAGGAGGATAACAACCAATCTAAAATCAATAAACAACCAGAACTGCCAGAAAAGCAAACTGCATGGCACTCTGGCAACCAAAGAATTAAGGAAACAGTCAACCAGACCAACCAGACCGGTGCACCAAAACAAAGAACTATGGCCCAAATGAAAGAACAGAGCAAAACTCCAGAAAAGGAGCTAAGTGATGAGAAAGCCAACCCATCTGTTGGAGAGCTCAAAGCCTTGGTAACCAAAATGCTCACAGAACTGATTGAGCTTGGTTGCAAAATGAAAGAACAAATGAAGACTACCCAAAGTAAAATAAAGCAAAATATTCAGGGAACCAACAGTGAAAGGAAGGAAATCAGGACTCAAATCAACTATTTGGAACAAAAGGAAGAAACAAACATCCAACCACAACACAATGAAGAAACAAGAATTTTTTTAAGATTTTATTTATTTATTTATCTTTAGAGGGGAAGGAGAGAGGGAGAGAAACATCAATGTATGGTTGCCTTTTGTTCATCCTCTGCTGGGAGTTGGCCTGCAGGGAACTCGCCTGCAACCCAGGCATGTGCCCTGACTGGGAATCGAACCGCGATCCTCTGGTTTGCAGGCCCGCACTCAATCCACTGAGCTACACCAGCCAGGAAAACAAGAATTTTTTTAAAAATGAGGAGAAGCTTAGGAACCTCGGGATGACTTTAAATGTTCCAATATCCAAATTATAGGAGTGCCAGAAGGAGAAGAACAAGAGCAAGAAATTGAAAACTTATTTCAACAAATAACGAAGGAAAACTTTCCCAATGTGGTGAAGGAAACAGACTTCCAGGAAATCCAGGAAGCCCAGAGACTCCCAAAGAAGTTGGACCCAAAGAACACACCAAGGCGCATCATCATCAAGTTACCCAAGATTAAAGACAAAGAAAGAATCTTAAAAGCAGCAAGAGAAAAAGAGAGAGTTACCTACAAAAAAATCCCATAAGGCTATCAGCTGATTTCTTAAAAGAAACTTTGCAGGCAGGAAGAAACTGGAAAGATGTATTCCAAGTCATGAAAGGGAAGGACCCATATCCAAAGTGACTTTGTCCAGCAAAGCTATTGTTTAGAATGGAAGGGCAGATACATGCCTCCCAGATAAGGTCAGGTTAAAGCAGTTCCTCATCGTCAAACCCTTATTATATAAAATGTTAAAGGGACTTATCTAGGAAATTGAAGGAGATCAAAAGCTATGAACAGTAAAATGACAACAAACTCACAACTATTGACAAATGAACCAAAAAGAAAAGAAAAGCAAAACCAAAAATAAAACAAAAACTAAGCAAACAACTAGAACAGGACCAGAATCAGAGAATTGGACATCACGTGGAGGGATTTCAGTGGGGAGAGGGGAGGCCGGAATAGGGGGGAGGTACAGGGAAGAAGAAGCTTAACTGGTAGGCGTAGAACAGACGGGGAGAGGTAGAAATGGTGTAGGAAACAGAGAACTCAAAGAACGTACATGTACAACCCACAGATGTGAACTAAGGTGCGGGGAACGCTGGAGGGTTGGGTGCAGGGTGGAGGGGGATAAAGGGAGGGAAATTGAGAAAACTGTAATAGCATAATCAATAAAAAACTTTAAAAAATAAGTAAAAACAACAAAATAAATCAACATGACTATAGTAAAGATACTCCATACCAAAACTTGAGAAAGAAATCTTCACCCTTGAATGCACAGCTTAGGAACACAAGCTGGAATATGCACAAGTTTTGCATCCATACAAGGAACTTAAAATAATAAATGAGGTCCAGGCAAAGTGGAGGAAAAGAGCCCATAGACATGTCCTGAGGGGCATGGACATAAAATAAGAGCACTTGCATTTTACTTAACTTTCTTTACCTCTTGATGGACAATTTCTAATAAATTTGACCTCCATGTTACTTAAGGAAGCTACAAGGGAAAAAGCAAATTACAAATGACTTTCAAGCAAACTTGGCACTTGTAAAAACCTGCCTTTATTATGCTACAAAGCCATTTCCTAAAACCATCACATGAAACATGTTTATACCTCGCTTGGCCAATATCTGGAGACCAGTCACAAAGTAAGTACAAAGTCCTGACATTTGGATGTCTTCAGACTGCGCTTCTAAATTGCACTGCTATGAAACATCAATGATATTCCCTTGGAATCAACCCCTTTTCCTGCTGACCTGCACTAAGGTGTCATCCCCAAAATGACCGCGAGGTGGCAGCAGAGACCGACAGAGGCAACGCATATCCCACTAATAACTCGGCTGAAAGGTTCCTTCACTTTTTACTGTAAGATGCAATGACTGGCACACTTTTCATTTCCCCTCCCAAAATGTGACTGAACAACGTCATAGCCACTCAGTTCCACTGCCCTCTGCCACCTTTCGGGCAACTTCCCATTCCATCGTCCCACAGCACGGTTACCTTTAGGAGCACAGAGCCCTTCCAGGTGCCTTCTACAGTCTTCCAGGAAACAGAAATTTCTCTCCACTAAGAGAAATTCGGAATACCGAATTAAATGGGCATGTGAAGGTGCAAAGTCTGGTGAGTACTACGCATGAATCACGACTGTGCGGCCGGGCTGAAACCCCTTTTCCCTGGTCACCAAAGAGAAACGTGCGCTCCCATCTCATCCTGAACCTTTCCCGTCTACGGCTTCGACTCTTTCCCACAGGCAGTGCTTGCGGTTGGTCTGATGGGGCAGCACGTGTTGCGAATTTCCCCAAGGAGCTCCCCCTACAGGACGCTCTGTGGTATCACCACAGAGGCAACATCACCTCCTTTGGATGAAGACCGCCCTGTGGAGGGGATGCTGGTGGTGGTTCCTTCATTTGCCCACAATATCTCTCGATTCACATTATTCTCAAATTTCAACAGTTCATACTCCCTCACAATTTGCTTGCAAACAGAATGGTTTCCATATATTTCCATAGAGAAGAACCACATGTGGAAATGAGGTCAAGAAAGATCCCCCCTCCTGCTT
>NW_028088082.1:0-783 GCF_014824575.4 Sturnira hondurensis | reverse complement strand
AACTAATGAACGAAATAGAACCAGAGGCACAGAAATGAGGAACAGACTGATTGATAGTTGTAAGAGGGGAGAGGGGAGGTGGGGACTGGTTGAAAGGTGAAAGGATTAGTCAAAGAACATATATATGACTCATAGACATGGACAAGGGTGTGGGGATTGGCTGTGGAAGTTGGAGCAGGCGGAAAAATTGTGAGAACAGTAATAGCATAAACAATAAAACATTTAAATTAAAAAAAAAGTTGATCTTTACTCTTTCTTTGCATCCTCTCTTACACTTGTTTTTGCAATGATAGCATATTACTTTTGTAATCAAATAAATATGCTTTTTGGGACTGCTTAGTAGTCTATGAGGTTAATCACTAATATTGAAAATCTTGACTGAGTTTGGCCCTGTGTACTGACTGGGTGGAAACTGGTGAGACCAAGGTATTGGCTCAGTCTGTTGTGGTTGAAGCCTGACCCCTAGTGGATAGAAACACCAAGGACAGAGCTCTATTTTAAGACATCTACATAAATATCTCAGTGCATATTTATTCACTCATTTTGTCATCCAACAAATATAAACTGATCACATTGTAAAGGCTTAGCATAATAGAAATTTTTAAAAATTACAATAAATTATAATAAAATACGATTTAGGAGTATGGCTTATCTCTACTTTTGTTCAGGTGTTCTTTTTGTCTCAACGTGGGTTTTTTCACATAAGTCCTGCTCCTCAGATACTACTAGGTTTATTTATTTTCTGTTACTGAAAATGGAATATTTTTCTTGGTACATTTTTCT
>NW_028088081.1:0-1000 GCF_014824575.4 Sturnira hondurensis | reverse complement strand
CTTTGGGTAGTATGGACATTTTGATGATGTTAATTATTCCAATCCTTGACCATGGTATATGTTTCCATTTGTTTGTGTCTTCCTTGATTTCTTTCTTCGGTGTTGTGTAGTTTTCTGCATATAGGAATTTTGCCTCCTCGGTTAGATTTACTCCCAGATATTTTACTTTTGTTTTTGCTATATCAAATGGGATTCTTGCTTTGATTTCTGCTTCTGCTGTTTCATTGCTAGTACACAAAAATGCCTTTGATTTCTGGATATTGACTTTGTAATCCGCTGTTTTGCCAAATTCATTTATTAGTTCGAGCAGTTTTGGGGTAGAGTCTATAGGATTTTCCATGTACGCTATCATGTCATCTGCAAACAATGCCAGTTTTGTTTCCTCCTTTCCAATATGAATGCCTTTTATTTAATTTTGTTGCCTGATCGCTGAGGCTAAAACTTCCAATACTGTATTAAATAGAAGTGGTGAAAGTGGACAACTTTGTCTTGTTCCTGATCTTAGTGGAAAAGATTTCACTTTTTGCCCATTGAGTATAATGTTGGCTGTAGGTCTCTCATATATGGCCTTTATTATATTGAGGAATTCTCCCTCTATTCCCACTTCGTTGAGTACCTTTATCATAAATGGGTGTTGTACCTTATCAAAAGCTTTTTCAGCATCTATTGATATGATCATGTGGTTTTTGTCTTTGCTTTTGTTTATGTGGTGTATTACATTTACTGATTTGAGAATATTGTACCATCCTTGCATCCCTGGGATGAATCCCACTTGGTCATGGTGTACGATCTTTTTGATGTCTTGTTGGATGCGATTTGCCAATATGTTTTTGAGGATTTTAGCATCTATGTTCATCAGCGTAATTGCCCTGAAGTTTTCTTTCTTTGTTCTGTCTCTGTCTGGTTTTGGAATTAGGATGATGTCTGCTTCATAAAAAGAGTTGGGAATTTCCCATCATTTTGGATTTTTTGGAATAGTCTGTGAAGAATAGGGGTTAGC
>NW_028088080.1:0-1168 GCF_014824575.4 Sturnira hondurensis | reverse complement strand
AGGAGGAGGAGGAGGAGAAGGAGAGGGAGGGAGGGAGGAGGGAGGGGGAGGGGAAGGGGGAAGGGGGAAGGGGAGGAAGAATAGATGGGGGAAAAACAGCTCTTTCAAAAACTTTGGGAAAAAAGTGGTCTAATGTGTATAATTGGAATACAAGAGGGAAAAATAAAAAAAAAAACAAATGGGCAGAAGAAACAATTGAAGAGAAAAAACAAGAAAATTCTAAAATTTATTGAAGATAGCAGAACTCAGATTCAAGAAGCTCAAAAAAGCCAAGGATGGTTTCTGTCTGTGCACACACATTCCTGGTGTCTCCCTGTATGTCCTAATCTCCTCCTCCTGAAAGGACATGGGTCTGATTTCACTAGGGCCCACCCTAACGGCCTTATTTTAACTTAATCCCCTCTTTAAAGATCCTTTCTCTAAAGTCATATTCTGTGCTACTGGTTTAGAGTTTCAATGTATAAATTCAGAAGGAGCAAAATTCATACTAAAACAAGGGCCACAATTCAACTCCAAATTAATTAGTTATGGTGTGGGGTAAGTTGTTTTCCTATCCTTTGCCCAATTGTAGAGGGAAAATAGACAAGTAGAACTTTTTTCATAAGACCTGTATTATAAAACTGTTAAAGGTTCTATTCTTTTCTCATTCAAATCAGCCTGATAGTTATAATACATTTTAAAAATTGTGTATTTGTTATCTTTGTGATATATTTTTATTGCTCTTAGTTTGTGGAACATTTAAAGGTTTAGTGTGTAAATGTTATCCTTCATAAATGGTTTGCATTTACTTCTTTCATAAGCTAAGAACTACTACTAACCTGGTACTACTGTAGCCCCATCTAGGATCTGTACTTTGATTGAGCAGTCTCTGGTTTACACCCATGCCCTCAGGTTATGGAAATTTGCCTCTTGATTGTGATGTTAATGTACCCATTCCTTTTGTGTGTGTTTACCACTCGCAAATCAGGTTTTAGCTCATAAGATTATTTATTCCCCTTTGAGATTTCTTTTTACCTCTTAGGAATTTATCAACATAATATGGCTTATGCAGTATCTAGTTGTCTGGTAACATGAGGACCTTTCAGAACAGTCTATCAAATCTCAAAGAGCAGGGCTATTCACTAATATATTTTGTAATATTTTCATATGCACTCATATAGATATACTG
>NW_028088079.1:0-509 GCF_014824575.4 Sturnira hondurensis | reverse complement strand
TGCATTGAAATGAGTGAAAATAAAAATACAACGTATCAAAACTTGTGGGACATAGCCAGAGAATGTAGAGGAAAATTTTTAGTACTAAATACCTTCATGATAAGAGAAGAAAAATCTTCATTCAATAATCTAAGCTCTTACCTCAAGAACCTATGAGAAAGAAGAGTAAAATTAACCCAAGCCAAACAGAAGAAACAATAAAGAACAGAAAGCAATGAAATTGACAAGAAAAGGGCAAAAAACCCCCCAGAAAATCAGTGAAATGAAGAACTAGATCTTTGAAAAAAATTAATAAAATTGACAACCCTCTTGGAAGGCTATCAAAGGAAAAAAGAGAGAGGACATGACCAGTGTCTAGAAGAAAATAAGGGATATCACTAAAACTGATGTGGAAACAAAATGATAATAAGGGAATACTAAAAATAATTCTACAGGCAGAAATTTGACAACTTAGTTGAAATAAACCAATTCCTGAAAAAACACAAATTGCAGCTCATCCAATATAAAAG
>NW_028088078.1:0-964 GCF_014824575.4 Sturnira hondurensis | reverse complement strand
TAATCAACCAGTTCTGTGAGCATCCTGATGACCAGTGTTTTGAACTGTGCATATGAGAGGCTGGCTATTTCTTGGTTGCTTAGAGTTATCGGCTCTGGGGCTTTGAGTTCTTCTTGAGTCATCTTTTGGCCTGTTCGTGCCTGTTACGTATCAGGATCAGAGTCCTAGGTGTTCACCAGAGCAGGGCAACTCAGTCGCTGGGTTGTGATGTTATACGTGGGGGCGGGGTCAGAGAGGAGCAATGGTGGTCTCGTCTGCCGCTGCTGCCGCCACTGCCGCCACTGTCGCCACTGTCTCCGGGGCCTGAGCTTTTCATCTCACTGTGCGCGAATATGCAACCATGGTCAGTCTGCCCCGCACTCTCACTGGGTCCGAGCTGCTAACCCGCTGCTACCCCAGCTGCCTGTGTGCCTGGGTTGGGGGATCTTTCCTGCCCAATCCTGCTCCGCTGCTGGCTCCGCCCCTCTTACCTGTCCTGGTTGAACGGTTCATTGTTGTCAGACTTCCGTATAGTTCAATTTTCTGTTCTTTGGCTGTATCTTTGTTTACTAAACCTTTGTTGTATTCAAACTTGGTTGTGGGAGAAGGCACAGTGTTTCCACCTATGCCTCCATCTTGGCAGAAGTCCTAGAAAGATTTCTGAAGGAGAGAAAAGCTGAGACTGCACATGAAGAACAGGCTCAAGATTTTCTGTAAAAAATTTTTCTCAGTCATCTGCTGAAAGTGAAGAAAGGGAGTTGGACTTGGTAAAGTCAACGTAGAGGCCTAGAAGAACCACTGAGGAAACTGAGTGGAAACAAAGAACAAGAATTTTATTTATTTTTATTTTTTTAATTTTAATTTTAATTTAATTCATGTTCAAGTACAGTTTTCTGTCTTATATTCCCAGCCCTGTCCCCCCCAGTGCTCCCCACCTCCCTCCCATTTCCGCACCCCACCTTAGTTATTGTCCATGTGTCCTTTA
>NW_028088077.1:0-564 GCF_014824575.4 Sturnira hondurensis | reverse complement strand
GGTCTGCACACAGGCTCCGGCTGGAGTCCTCCAAAGACCTCTCCACTGGGAGCGATCCCGGCAGGGTGGGTCCTCCAGGAGTCAGCAGGGAGAGGCCAGTGGCCCTCCCCAGGATGGTGCTGAGCGGAGGGGAATGCTTGATCCGGGAAAGATGACGTCTGTGGACAGCGTGGGAGAGAGACCCAGCATAGGGGCACTTGCTGCTGTCACTCTAGCCTTCTCCCCACATCCATGCCTCTCAACCTCTCCCTTTATGACTCCGTCCACTCCAAGCTGCTGTCCTTGAGCCCAGGGGGAGTGCCTCAGCTGAGATTCTGTGTGCTGGTCCTTCAAGACAGCTGTCCTACGTCTCGCCAGGACAGGTGGAAGCCCCACTGATTCTCACAGCCAGATATTGTGTGGGCTTCTCCTCCTGGCTCTAGTGCTCTGGGGTAGGGACACTAGAATGGGGCTGAGACCCCTTGCTCCTCGGCAGTGATCCCCCTCAGCCCAGAGAGCCCTCTGCACTCCCCCCTCCCATCCGTGGGTGTGGGGCCAGCCCCTTTCACATCTGTGCTTTTCCTA
>NW_028088076.1:0-1299 GCF_014824575.4 Sturnira hondurensis | reverse complement strand
GATTTACCCAAGCTTAACTCTTTTCTCTGCTGTGTGCTAAAATGAATAGTCTCTTAATCTGTGGTTCCTGTGACCTGTTATGAGAAACGCTCCAGAGAGTGATTTAAACCAGGAAGATTTAGGAGTGATGTCTGTGTGAACACTGACACCCCCCCCCCACACACACACAAGTTTAGGCCTTCCCTCTCTGCTTCAGGTCATTAGCTAAAGAGAAAGAAGACTAAGATTAATAAATACTGATTTGGGGGGAGCTGGTTCTCTCTTCCCCACAGATATTTTAAACACATGCTTTTTATTCCCAAGTAGTAAGAAAGAAAAAAATGTGATTCCCTGCCAAACTGTGGGGGCAACCTTGCCTGCAAAGTCCCCCCATCCGCCACAGATAAAAGTGAGACTACCAAGACACGATCTGCTTGGGGAGGAAAGGTGGCCGATCCCTCAAAGGAGAAGGGCCAAGAGTCCCTTCCTCAAGGGGCTTTTATTGGGTTCGTTTGCACAAGAATACAGGTAAGACTCAAACAATAGATAGCATTCAAAGAACTATGACGGCTTATTCTCAGTCAGGGTCAGATAGCTAAAGAGTCATAAAACTTTGAGGAACAAACTTCTTGCTTGGACCCTTATCATTTAAATAAGAGCATTCTAAACAAAGCAGGTTTCACAGGATTTTACACATTCTTTCTTAGGCCTAATTTACCCTGGATACGCCCCCTTTCCAGCACAGGGCTGCGCTGCCTTCCCCATCATAGGTGTTTAGGCTTAAGTGGGTTAGAGCCAGGAGGCGCTTCTCCCAGACAGAAATGGGGACTTGGGCTTTGTCAGAATAGCCAGGGGGCGAGGGTCCATCACTCTCTTTGTTGCAGCCCCCCGAGTCCTTCCATGATGGCCTCTCAAGTGATCATGTCTGGCTTAGGTTGCCCCCCACTCTGAGGGGCCTTACCCATCTCTGACTAACAGACCAAGCATTGGGGGCAGGGGATGAAGCAGAGACAAGCTTTGTCTCCTTAGTGGCTCGAATTCTGGAGGTCGCTCACTCAGCCTTAGCCATGGGGGGCAGTTCCAAATCCTGAAACCAGGCAGAGTGGTTCCCAACACCAAACTACCTCCCTGTTGCCTGTTATTAATATCTTTCTTTACTGACACTGAGGTCCGTCAGCACTGAAGTGCTGTCTCGTAATAGACACCCAACAAATGCTGCTGAGTGACAAAGACGCTGCCAGGCATCCTAGAAACTCCGAGTTCTATAACGACCCCTGGCGGAACGAGAATTTAGTAACTTACCGGAAAGATGCAAACCAG
>NW_028088075.1:0-1290 GCF_014824575.4 Sturnira hondurensis | reverse complement strand
AAATAAAAATACTATAACTGTGAAAAAAAAAACCAAAAACAGAAAAACTACTTGTCTATGGAGATAGAAATTAGAAAATGATTCCTTTCAGGGACAAGGGAAGGGTTAGTGTTGGGGAGGAGCCGCAGAGAGCTTGGAGGGTGCTGGTCATGTGTTCTCTCTTGCTCTTGGTGGCAGTTACACAGGTGTGTTAACTTTGTAATAATTAATTGAACTGTATAATTATGATTTGGTCACATTTATATATGAATATTGTACTGCTGGAAAAATATTAAAATAAAAATATTGCTTAGCCAAGAATCAACCAAAACACTGATCAATGGTAAGAGTAAAATAATGACCTTTTGCAGAAGTCACACACAGTATTCTTCCAACTTTGTTGGTTGGTGGGAAGATGGATACTGTATGCTAAAAAGTGTAGTGAGAAAAGGTGTTGATTGGCCAAGGATGAAATGTTGGAGTGCATTGTTTAAAGCCAGAAAATCCAACCAATAAAAAGACTGAAAACAGTGATCTATGTCAGGAGATGAATGGGAGAACAAGCTAAAATGGACCAAATCTTCATCTATCATATCATGAGTCAAACAATGATGGACATTAATGAATCAAGAAATAGGGGACTGAGCCAATCTCTAAGGGATGCAAAGTTCTCACGGAGAGCTAAAAAAAAAAAAGCAATGAATATTTGGAAGTGTTTACTTCTGGAAAAGAGGACTTGGGAGTGGGAAGTGGGTATCCATTTGGGGACCACTTATTTTTCTTACAAGCCCCTCTTTACTATTAGATTTTGAAAATAAAATGCATGTATTATTTTTTTAAAAAGTAAATTTTAATGGTTCCTCCATGACAATGTTTCTGTTTATTAAATATTACTTATAACTTGTCAAGGTTATATCTGTATAAAGTGTATCCTTTTTCTATTATTGTCATAGCTAGTTACAATGAACTTAGTCATCTTTAAAATGACACAACTTTATTATCTTATGCTTTCGTGCTTCAGAAGTCTAATGCTGCTTTCATTGGGCTGAAATCAAGGTGGTAGCAAGGCTGGGTTCCTTTCTCAAGGCTCTAAGAGAGACTCTTTCTTTGATTTTCCAGATTCTCAAGGCTGCCCACATTCCTTGGCTCATGGGCCCCTTAAGTCATCTTAAAAGACATAAATGTGAAATCTCTCTGACCCTTCTCCTGCTGTTGTGTACAGACTCATGTCTCTCTCCCTCTCTGTCTCTCTCCCTTCCACCCTCTCTTCCTCCCTCTCCTTCTCCCTTTCTTCCCCCTACCTCAGCCCCC
>NW_028088074.1:0-859 GCF_014824575.4 Sturnira hondurensis | reverse complement strand
CTGGACAGCCACATGCAAAAAAATGAAACTCGAGCACCAACTTACACCATACCCCAAAATAAATTCAAGGTGGATAAAATACTTAAATATAAGCTGGGAAACCATTAAAGTCCTAGAGGAGAGCATTGGCAGGAAAATCTCAGATATTCCACGCAGCAATATTTTTACTGACACATTCCCTAGAGCAAGGGATATAAAGGAAAGAATAAACAAATGGGATCTCCTCAAAATTAAAAGCTTCTGCATGGCTAAGAAAAACAGTATCAAGATACAAAGAGAAGCAACAGCTTGGGAAAACATATTTGCCAATGATACCTCAGACAAAGGTTTAATCTCCAAACTATACAAAGAACTCACTTGACTCCACTCAAAGAAGACAAGCAACCTGATTAAAAATTGGGCACAGGACTTGAACAGACATTTCTCCAAGGAGGACATACAGAGGATCCAGAGACACATGAAAAGATGCTTGATATCGCTAGCTATCAGAGAGATGCAAATTAAATAAAACCACAGTGATATGCCACTTTACACCAGTCAAAATTGGTATAATAAACAAAGAAACAAACAACAAGTGCTGGAGAGGTTGTGGGGAAAAGGAGACCCTAGTTCACTGTTCGTGGGATTGCAGACTGGTACAACCACTATGGAAAATAGTATGGAATTTTCTAAGAAAACTAAAAATGGATGTGCCTTTTGACCCAGCAATTCCACTGCTAGAAGTATATCCTAAGAACCCTGAAACACCAATCCAAAAGAACCTATGCACCCCTATGTTCATAGCAGCATAATTTACAATAGCCAAGCGTTGGAAGCAACCTAAATGCCCATCGGTCGATGACTGGATCAAAAAACTACG
>NW_028088073.1:0-593 GCF_014824575.4 Sturnira hondurensis | reverse complement strand
AAGCTGCAGAGGGGACAGAAATCTGAGAGAGAGAGGAGCAAAGTGCCTTTTTCCCCCCTCTCTGACCCCACCCCACATAAAGCATCACAACCCAGTGACTGGGTCACCCAGCCCTGGTGAACACCTAAGGCTCTGCCCCTTATACATAACAGGTGCAAACAGACCAAACATTATGTCTCAAGAACAGCTCAAAGCCCCAGAGCCTATAATTCTAAGTGACCAAGAAATAGCTAACCTTTCAGATGCACAGTTCAAAATACTGGTGATCAGGATGCTCACAGAATTGGTTGATTTTAGCCACAAATTAGAAGAACATATGAAGGCTAAACTAACTGAAATGAAGGGAAATGCATAGGAACCAATAGTGATGGAAAGGAAACTGGGACTCAAATCAAGGGAGTGGACCAGAAGGAAGAAGAAAACAACCAAATAGAAGAGAATGAAGAAAAAAGAATTCAAAAAAATGAGGAGAGGCTTAGGAACCTCCAGGACATCTTTAAATGTTCCAACATTCGAATTATAGGGGTACCAGAAGGGGAAGAGAAATAGCAAGTGGAAAACTTATTTGAACAAATAATAAAGGAGAACTTCCC
>NW_028088072.1:0-797 GCF_014824575.4 Sturnira hondurensis | reverse complement strand
TAGAAAGTACAAGTAAGCAGTCATGGAAAAGTGATGCAGAAAGGCAAATCAAAAGTAAATGCTGAAAATGAAAAAGTGAACTAACATCTTCTTGGTCCAAATGACAAAATGTCACTTAACTACACAAGTCAGGGATTAAGAGCTCTACAGGTGACAGGTTTCAAAGCAGGCTTGTGAAATTATGGTAGCTGTAGCCCAGGCTGGCGTAGCTCAGTGGATTGAGCGCGGGCCTGCGAACCGGACGATCACGGTTCGATTCCCAGTCAGGGCACATGCCTGGGTTGCAGACCAGTTCCTTGCAGGCTAACTACCAGCAGGGGATGCACAAAAGGCAACCATACATTGCATTGATGTTTCCCTCTCTCCTTCCCCTCTAAAAAATAAATAAATAAATAAAATCTTTAAAAAAAAATTATGGTCGCTGTAGACAAGTGTGGAGGAGGGCAGGATAGTGAGTAAAAGGCTAGTTTTCAGCTTTTTTAAGTCAGAGAATATGTCTATCTATCTATCTATCATCTATCATTTTTGTCACCATCCATGGAAAGTATCAGATTCCAAGTATTTAGTCATACTCAGATGTGACCGGGTTATACACCTGGTGGCCATGTTATTAATGTGTGAGGGGTCAACAATCACCTGAAAACCTGGCAGAATATTATTCATCTGGACAGGACATTCCCTGTCCTATGAACTCAAGCCCATGTTCACATAGGGAATGAAATTGAAAATAAAACATGTTTATTACTGAGCTGAGAATTAAAGGAAGGAAAGCTGACCATCTCAGGAAAACTTTCATT
>NW_028088071.1:0-1234 GCF_014824575.4 Sturnira hondurensis | reverse complement strand
AAAATATATTCCTATATTTGTATTTGCTTTTAATATTAAAATAATTAGTTAACAAATTTAGTTAAGATTTTCTTCATAGTGTATAATTATATGGTTCTCAAATAAATCTTTGTTGGTTATAAGTATCAGGATAGAACCCCTATAAGGAAATTGTTATAATGAATGCCTGAATGAGAGCCATAAAAGCTATCCTTCACCAAAGCAGGAATAAATAGATTTTTTTAATTTAATTATTTTTCAAGTACAATTTTCTGTCTATTATTCCCATCCCATGGGAATCTTGCTGCTTTTAAGATTCTCACTTTATCTTTCACTTTGGTATTTTAATTATGATGTGTCTTGGTGCGGGTCTCTTTCGGTTCATCTTGTTTAATATTCTGCATTTCCTGGTCTTGAATGTCTATTACCTTCACCAGGTTAGGGAAGTTTTCCATTATTATTTTTTTCACACAGATATTCAATTTCTTTATCTCTCTCTTCTCCTTCAGGCATCCCCATGATGTGAACATTGGTAAACTTGAAGTTGTTGCAGAGGCTCCTTTTTTTAAAATTTACTTATTTTTCAAGTACAGTTTTCTATTACTCCCATTCCATTCCACCCCCATGCTCCCCCCTCCCTCCCATTTCTACCTTTCTCAGTTGTTGTCCATGTGTCCTTTACATATGTTCCTCTAAATCCCTCCCCTATTTCCCCTGAAATTCCCTCCCCTCTTCCCTCTGGTCACTGTAAGCCTGATCTCTATTTCAGTGCTTTTGGTTATATTTTGCTTGCTTGTTTGTTTTGTTGTTTAGCTTCCTGTTAAAGGTGAGATCATATGGTATTTGTCCTTCAACACCTGGATTATTTCACTACGCATAATGCTTTCCAGTTCCATCCATGATGTTGCAAAAGGTAGGAGCTCCTTCTCTCTTTCTGCTGCATAAAATTCCATTGTGTAGATGTACCATAGTTTTTTGATCCATTCATTTACTGATGGGCACCTAGGTTGCTTCCAACTCTTGGCTATTGTAAATTGTGCTGCTATGAACATTTGGGTGCATATGTTCTTTGGGACTGGTGTTTTAGGGTTCTTGGGATACAGTCCCAGCAATGGACTTCCTGGGTCAAAAGCAGGTCCAATTTTAGTTTTATGAGAAAATTCCATACTGTTTTCCATAATGGTTATGCCAGTCTGCAATCCAACCAACAGTGGACCAGAGTCTCCTTTTCCCCACACCCTCTCCAACATTTGTT
>NW_028088070.1:0-651 GCF_014824575.4 Sturnira hondurensis | reverse complement strand
CATCCACGCTGAAGAATTGACCAGATTTTCCTTTTTCAACATTGAATAATATCCCAGCAAAAGGATATACCATATTTTGTCCATCTCTTCCTCCATGAGCAGATATTTTGGTTACTTCCACCTGTTTTAAGTTCTGAGTTGGTGCTAAGATCATGCTACTAAGAGATGTGTGACCATCTTTTTGAAATTATTTTATATACACACCCAGGAGTCCAATTTCTCTACCATATGATTCCTCTATTTTAATTTTTTGAAAAGTCTCTGTACTATCTTTTCCAGTGGGTGCACAGGGGTTTCTATTACCCATATTCTGCAAAAATTTATTATTTTCTTCAGTTTTTTAAAACATTGGCTTCATAAAAGATAGGAGATAATATGTCATTTTGGTTTAACATATATCTCTCTCATTATTATTAATGTTGGCCACCTTCTCATGTGCGAGTTGGTGGTTGGCATGTGAGCTTAGAGAAAGGCTGAATTTATTTTCTTTTTTAAAATAATATTTTCATGTAATTCTTGTTCAAGTACAGCTTTCTGTCTTATATTCCAAACCCTGCCCGCCCCCCCATCCCATGCTCCCCGCCTCCCTCCCATTTCCATCCCCACCCTTAGTTATTGTCCATGTGTCCTTTATACTTGTTCATGTGAGTC
>NW_028088069.1:0-630 GCF_014824575.4 Sturnira hondurensis | reverse complement strand
CCTGTGGAGGCGTTTGGCATAGGACGAGACCTCCAGCCCAAAGTCTACCCACACTAGGCTGGGGAGACATTTTTAAATTAAATTTTAATACTATTTTGGATCATGCATCTAAAATACCGAGTAAGTGTGTGCTTGTGAATTGCATGTGCTGTAGGAGTCTCTGTTTGTGAGAATGAGCAGAAGGGTCACGGGATCTGCCTGACTCTTCCTGTTGTAGAGAAACATGAAGACAGACACTGTATGAAAGTTAAAATGACCACGGAGCAACTAAATACAATAATGTGTTGAACATGTTCTGAATAAGGCTTGTTCAACACAGGTTCAATTCACAATGGGGAAAAAATGTGAGCATCTCTAAATACAGCAAATCACAACAACAGGGAACTTTAGGTGGGGATATTGTATCATCTTACAGGACTTGGGAAGCCGTGAGCTCCCACCACCTAACACAAAGTGAGGAAATCAACATAATTTTCTTAACAAATGGTATTAAGCAACTGCTTCTGTCCTCACATGGGAGAAAAGTGGCTCTGTCATTGCACTACCTTTAATATGACAAAAAAGTCACTGCAGTTATATTGAAAAATGCTTTAAGAGAATATTAAAACATATGATATCCTTCTTTACATT
>NW_028088068.1:0-589 GCF_014824575.4 Sturnira hondurensis | reverse complement strand
TTGTGACCTTGCAGGTGCTGATTCCCAGGTGTGTAAGTTTGTGTACTTTCTGGGACCCTGGGAGCCTCCCCAACACACTCTCCTGCGAGACTGAGAGTTTCTTCTGCCTTCACAAACCCCACAAGATTTACAGCCATCGGTTTTCAGTCTTTAGATTCCCGTGCTGAAACCATGAGTTTCACAGTCTTACTCCCCCGTTGTTCCTCCTGGCTCATCTATGCACAAACGTGAACAGAACCACCTGCTCTGCCAGCCCCCAACCTTTCCTTTCTCCGAGGTCGGCTGCCTTGCTGGGCATCCTCTGCACCCAACTGCCAGTCTCTGCCCCTCCTACCAGCCTGGATGAACGTTTCTTTAACTCCTTGGTGTCAGAATTCCATGCAGTTTGATTTTCCTGGCACTTCTGGTTGTTTCTTGTTTTTAAACTGGCTGTTATCTTTCTTTTGGTTGTGCGAGGAAATAAAGCATTTCTGCCTGCACTTCCCCCTTGGCCAGAACTCCTCTCACTGTTGATTGTTTGCTTATGTTCTCAGTGTTCATGGCCGAAAACAACGACTTCTAGTCAGCAGTTCTACAAGCATTGGTTCTA
>NW_028088067.1:0-774 GCF_014824575.4 Sturnira hondurensis | reverse complement strand
TCTGCGAGGTCAGGTTCCCAGGTAGAACCAGGGAGGTGGGTTGTCAGCGGAGCGTCAGAGTGTCTGAGGGCTTTGGGCTGTGGCCACACCCAGGGAGGCGTCCCCTCTCAACCCTGGTAACCCTTTGACAGAGCCCCCTTACCCACCGGTGTTCAACAGCCTCCGGCTTGATACTGGTCAAAGCCTCCCCCTGTGTTTTAGGGTGGATGCCGCCCCCAGCTGAGGCCCGTTTGAACTCTGGTCTGGGCTGCCAAGAATGATTTGAAAGGAAGAAGCTCAATCTCCTCTTTCCAGACGTGGGATCGGGGAGGGAGTGAACGTTACTGATCACCTGAACTATGCTGAGCCTCTGCGAGACACTAAACTGCATACCCAACTTCCTACCCACCTGGTCAGTATCAGTGTCCCAAAAAAAACAGAGAGGGGTGCAGTGTTTTGGCCAAGATCAGGAAACTGGGGTTTGAACCTCCTCTCTCTCTTAGGCATTTGCCCCCTCCCCCACTCCTCTCTCCTCCTTGCCACCTCTTTCCTCTGCCTTCCTCTCCCCTCCTCCCCCCCTTCCTCCTCTCCCCTCCCCTCCCCTCTCCCCTCCCCTCCCCTCTCTCCTCCCCTCCCCTCTCTCCTCCTCTCCCCTCTTCCTCTCCCCCTGGGCCCCTGCGAGGTACCCAAGACTCCACAACCACCAGTCTCCCTCAGGGGCCATGCGCAGCCCTCTTAGGAGTGCACCAACCTATTTCCCTCTCCCTTGGTGACCCTGCATTTCCTCCCTGCGCA
>NW_028088066.1:0-678 GCF_014824575.4 Sturnira hondurensis | reverse complement strand
TCTTGGTACTATTGACATTTTGGGCAAATAATTCTTTGCTGTGGGGCTGTCTCATGCATTGGAAGATGTTTAGCAGCACCCCTGGCCTCTACCCACTAGAAGCCAATAGTGGGAGATAAGAGATAAGCCAACGTACTCAAAATATCCAAACCAATAAAATTATTGGTGAAAATGAAAAATGTGTCTTCTATTTTATGAAAAAAAACCCTAAATGGACGTTTTGGCCAACTCAATAGTTATTTTCTTCAATGAAGATAATTTCATTTTACATTTAAATGGCATGTGCTATTACTGGCTTTATGGGAAGAATAAAAGTCCCAAGTCAAGCAGAGTTGGGTTCAAGCCTTGGCTTAGTTGCTGAGGCTGGGTCATTTAACGTTCCTGAACTTTGATTTATTAATAATGGCTATAATTGATTATTTACTTATTCTGTGACAGGCATGGTCCTAAGGGCTTTTGATTCATTAATTTATTTAATTTTTTCAACAACAACTATTTACAGAAGAAAAAACTGAGATTCAGATATGTTAAATAGTATGCCTAAACTAATACAAGTATTAAGTGATGGAAAAGGAATTCACTTTAAACTTGACAAACTCAGAAGTTCATATTTTTTTTTATTTAAAATTTATTTATCTTTTAGAGGGGAAGGAGAGAGGGAGAGAAACATCAATGTAT
>NW_028088065.1:0-1144 GCF_014824575.4 Sturnira hondurensis | reverse complement strand
GTTTATTCTTTCCTTTATGTCCCTTGTTCTAGGGGATGTATCAGTAAAAATAGTGCTGCATGGAGTATCTGAGATTTTCCTGCCAATGCTCTCCTCTAGGACTTTAATGGTGTCACGACTTATATTTTAGTCTTTTATCCATCTTGAATTTATTTTGGTGTATGGTGTAAGTTGGTGCTCGAGTTTCATTTTTTTTGCATGTGGCTGTCCAGTTCTCCCAACACCATTTGTTGAAGAGGCCATCTTTACTCCATTTTATGTTACTGCCCCCTTTGTTGAATATTAATTGACTGTAGAGATTTGGGTTTACTTCTGGGCTCTCTGTTCTATTCCATTGGTCTATGTGCCTGTTTTTATGCCAGTACCAGGCTGTCTTGATTACAGTGGCCTTGTAAAACAGTTTGATATCAGCTATTTTAATCCCTCCTACTTTGTTCTTCTTTCTCAAAATTTCATTTGGTATTCGCGGTCTTTTGTGATTCCATATGAATTTTTGAAGTGTTTGTTCTATGTCTGTGAAATATGCCATTGGCACTTTAATAGGCATTGCATTAAATCTGTAAATTGCTTTGGGAAGTATGGACATTTTGATGATGTTAATTCTTTCAATCCATGAACACGGTATATGTTTCCATTTGTTTGTGTCTTCGTTGATTTCTGTCTTCAGTGTTGTGTAGTTTTGTGCATACAGGTCTTTTACCTCCTTGGTTAGGTTTATTCCCAGATATTTTATTATTCTTTTTGCTATATCAAATGGGATATTTAACTTGATTTCCGCTTCCGCTGTTTCATTGTTAGTATACAAAAATGCCTTTGATTTCTGGATATTGACTGTGTAACCCGCTGTTTTGCCAAATTCATTTATTAGTTCCAGCAGTTTTTTTGTAGAGGCTATACAATTTTCCATGTACACTATCATGTCATCTGCAAACAATGACAGTTTTATTTCCTCCTTTCTGATTTTGCCTTTTATTTCCTTTTCTTGTCTGATTGCTGTGGCTAGAACTTCCAATACTATATTGAAGAGAAGTGGTGAAAGTGGACAATCTTGTCTTGTTCCTGATCTTAGAGGAAAAGCTTTTAGTTTTTTGTCCATTGAGTATGATGTTGGCTGTAGGTCTTTCATATATGGCCTTTATTATAT
>NW_028088064.1:0-516 GCF_014824575.4 Sturnira hondurensis | reverse complement strand
AGCCTGGCCACGGATCAGCTGCCCTTCACACCGTGCAGTGCTGGTTTCCCAGAACTTGGGGTTTATGGCTCCTTGGGATGTGAATAGCCATCAGCCAATGTTCAGAAGGTTTGTAATCACACTAATGTCACATGAGTGTGTGCGCGCACATTTTCCTGCAGGTCGGTCCCACATGTTCTCTGTGTTCCCCCACCCCAAAAAGCCAGGGAACCCCAGGCACTCCTTTCTGTTTTCTGTGATTCTTCTGTCTCCCCTAGAAGACTGGCATCGGGAAGCCACGCTGCTTTAGAATCCATTCTAACAGTGGCGGTCTGAAGGCTATTGAGGGAACAAACCCCCCCCCCCCCCAGGAGCACGTGGAACGCGTCATCCATATTGTTCTTAAGGGTCCATGGCCTCATGTCAAAACAGTATGAGTTACTATAGCTAAGTGACTAACCACTTTTCCTTATTCAGATATGAGGAAAAAACTACCCCCTTCTTTTAGATTAGGCATTTTGTACTATATAGATTGTT
>NW_028088063.1:0-2264 GCF_014824575.4 Sturnira hondurensis | reverse complement strand
GCTTCAGAAACCCACCATCTGCTGCGGCAAAAGGGTCACACAGGTCGCACTTGCTAATTTGTTCATCTTCCTGGTAACCCCTGAAACAGGTTAAGATGCACACCCCTAGAAAAGAAGGGATGTGAGAAATGGCCAAAGGCTGGGGCAGACAGCTGAGCAGTCAGGGGATGTTTGGAATAAATTTGAGGGCCTTCAGACCCTCAAAAGAGAGCTGTCTTTTTGGAGTAAAATATTGTAGAATCTCTTGGTGCTCTTCATCTCAGAAAGTAAACCAATTCATTTAATAAAGTGTTCTTTTACCATGCAGTTGAGGTTTAAATAATTAAACTTTTTATCCACCAAAGTTAGGGTTTTTGTTGTTGTTGTTTAAATTAATTAATTAATTTATTTTAAATTTTATTTTAATTATTGTTCAAGTACAGTTTTCTGTCTTTACTCCCATCCCAGACCACCCACCCATCCCTCCCCAAACCCCTCCCATTTCCAACCCCTCTAGTTTTTGTCCACGTGTCCTTTATACTTGTTACTTTAAACCCTTCCCCTTTCCCCCTAATATTCTCTCCACTGTACTCTCTGATCACTATCAGCCTGTTCTCTATTTCAGTGTCTTGGTTATATTTTGCTTCCTTGTTTATTTTGTTGTTTAGGTTCCTGTTAAAGGTGACATCATATAGTATTTGTCTTTTACCACCTGGCTTATTTCACTTAGCATGATACTTTACAGTTCCATCCATGCTGTCACAAAGGGTAGGATCTCCTTCTTTCTTTCTGCTGCATAAAATTCCATTGTGTAAATGTACCATAGTTTCTTGATCCATTTATTTACTGATGGGCACCTAGGTTGCTTCCAGCACTTGGCTACTGTAAATTGTGCTGCTATGAACACTGGGGTGCATAGGTTCTTTTGGATTAGTGTTTCAGGGTTCTTAAGATATAATCCTAGGAGTGGAATTGCTGGGTCAAAAGGCAGATCCATTTTTCCTTTTCTGAGAAAATTTCTTACTGTTTTCCATACTGGTTATACCAGTCTGCAATCCCACCAACAGTGCACTAGGGTTCCCTTTTCTCCACAACCTCTCCAACATTTGTTTGTTGCTTTGTTTATGATGGCCGTTCTGACTGGTGTGAAGTGGTATCTCATTGTGGTTTTAATTTGCATCTCTCTGATAGCTAGTGATACTGAGCATCTCTTCATGTGTCTCTGGATCCTCTGTATGTCCTTCTTGGAGAAGTGTCTGTTCAAGTCCTTTGCCCATTTTTAAATTGGGTTTCTTGTCTTCTTAGAGTGGAGTCATGTGAGTTCTTTGTATATTTTGGAGATTTAAACTTTGTCTGAGGTATCATTGGCAAATATGTTTTCCCATATTGTTCGTTCTCTTTTTATTTTAATACTGTTTTCTTTAGCCATGAAGAAGCTGTTTATTTTTATGGGATCCCATTCGTTTATTCTTTCTTTTATATCCCTTGTTCTAGAACATATCAGTAAAAATGTTGCTGTGTGAAATATCCGAGATTTTCCTGCCTATCTTCTCCTCTAGGAATTTAATGGTGTCATGGTTTATATTTAAATCATTTATCCACCTTGAATTTATTTTTGTGTATGGTGTAAGTTGGTGCTTGAGTATCATTTTTTTGCATGTAGCTGTTCAATTCTCCAAACACCATTTGTTGAAGAGGCTATTTTTACTCCATTTTATGTTACTGCCTCTTTGGTCAAATATTAATTGACCATAGAAACTTGGGTTTATTTCTGGGCTCTCTATTCTGTTCCATTGGTCCATGTGCCTGTTTTTATTGGCAGTATCAGGCTGTTTTGATTATAGTGGCCTTGTAGTACAGTTTGGTATCAGGTATTGTAATTATTCCTGCTTTGCTTTTCTTTCTCAAAATTGCAGCTGCTATTCTGGGTGGTTTATGGTTCCATATAAATTTTTGAAGTGTTTGTTCTATGTCTGTGAAATATGCCATTGGTACTTTAATAGTAATTGCATTGAATCTGTAAGTTGCTTTGGGTAGTATGGACATTTTGATGATGTTAATTCTTCCAATCCATGAACACAGTATGTGTTCCAATTTGTTTGTGTCTTCCTTGATTTCCTTCTTCAGTGCTGTGTAGTTTTCTGAATACAGGTGTTTTATCTCCTTGGTTAGGTTTATTCCTAGGTATTTTATTTTTCTTTTTGCTATATCGAATGGGATTTTTTTCTTGATTTCTGCTTCTGCTGTTTCATTATTGGTACACAAAAATGCCTCTGATTTCTGAA
>NW_028088062.1:14753-29194 GCF_014824575.4 Sturnira hondurensis | reverse complement strand
AATAATTTTCTAACCACTATATTGTATACCTGAAACTAGTATAATATTAAATGTCAACTGTAATTTAAAGACTAAAAAAAAAATAGAAACACTGTTTACAGGTATGTTGAGGACTGATAACATAGGGAACACTTTCTCTAGATATGAGCCATCTGAAGTCTGGGTGGCTGGACTAAAATATCACTAGAAGTTTCGTTCAGTGCAAAGAGGCCACAAACCTATGTTTGTGGCACAGGGAATTGGGAAAAGTCTACATCAGTCCCCATTAAGATTAGTCACTGCCTTTAACTGGAATATCAGAAAAGATTCCAAATTAAGCAGCAGTGCAAAGGTGTTGGGAAGGAGGCATTGCAGGGAGAGGGTGGTGTGGAAAGGAGGGTGGAATTTGAATTCCCAGGGACAGGAGAGGGTGGAGAGGGAATGGGTACACTGGGAGAATTTGCTTAGATCGTTCAGTGTGGGTCTTCACTCTGAAGAGAAGGGATGGACAAGAAGACCAATGACAGTTTCTTCCTTCTTCTAAGTCACTGACTGTTGATCAAGTGAACCCAGAGGCCTTGTATTAGATGGACAGAACAACTTACCATTTTTCTCAAAGATGAAGATGACAGAGGACATTTTGGAGGGTGGAGAAAAAGTACTACAGTCCAGTCACCTCACCCCCAAACTCCACATTTTCACCATTAACATTTATTTTTTTCTCCCAAATTATAGAATTCAGTGAAAAACTTCAAGAGAGAGTAAATGGAATAGAGCCCAACATTCCTTGGCCATTCCCCACCACTCTTCTTCATCCTGTTCCCCTCTAGAGTGGAATCACCGCCCACAGTTGGGGGCTGTTCCCTGGGACATTTTAACCCTGTACACATATACATGTCACATCATCATCACTTTCTAAATGTACCAATATGTGCTATACACCTTTTCATGTCAATATTTTACCTTTCCTGTTTAAACAGGAGAGGCTTTCAATAAAATTATTTACATGAAACATGATTTACTTGTATTTGCACAGCAGAATTAAAAACCATTCATCTAAGAATGTGAACTAAGGAAAAACAAATACTCTGTGGTGATTTATGAACACTCATTTATTATTATCATCCCACTTCTGTAATATGCCCCATGCTGAGTGGATCTCAGTTTTTGGAGGTGACAGGATTTTGAACCCTGGTGCTCTAGGCTCAGCCTCTGCTAGCTAAGTGCTCTCTAATTCTTTGCAAGAAGGAGGCATTTCTTCCACTTCAGCTTCAGGCAGTTGTTCTTATTTCTGGGGAGAAAATATATCACAGTTCAATTGCAAAGCTGGGAAAACATCTCCCTCTTGCATCAAATTCAAGATTGTCTCTATTTCATCAGAAGAAAGTTTCATCTCCTTTCCCCCTATTTATATCTTTACCCTTTACGAATATTGAGCTTCTTAGACTGTTTCGAGATGTCTAGTAGTTTCACTGACCTCCCATGTAGAAAACAAATTTCTTTCTGTGGGTCATGCTTTCTATTATCGATCAGTCCCTTGCAAGATTGCTTTACGCACTCAGCACTGTGCTGGGTGCATGGAGGACACAGTGTAACATAAAACATGATTCTTGTCTTTTAGGAGCTTGTAATCTAGTTGGGGAGAGGAAAAGAAACTTCAAGGAATACAGAAAAGATTATGCTAGTGTCTTGCTGTGTGGGCCACACTCTTTCAGGAGAGATTAAGAACAATGAATAAAAATGAAGGGATTATGAATGGCCTACAAGGAAAAGCCCTCCTTGCCTGTGAGGCTTTGTTTGAGAGAGGCAGAGTGAGTGGAGAGGCCAGGAAGAAATGAGGAGGGCTGGCACACCCAGCGGTCTAGATGTGATCCGGAGGTGATCAGAAAGAAATCAGTAGCCCTTGGAGGCTGAAATGACATGAGATAAACATTGATCCAGGGGGTTAAAGGGGCAGCATGGGCAGCACTGCCTGGAGGAGGGGCACGAGGCTCAGAGCTGTTGCAGGTGCCCCATGGGCCTGTATGGAAAGGCAGCTATCTGCAAGAAGGCAAGAGTGTGGGTGTGAGAGTCTTAGAGAATTTTCTGCAGACCTGGTGGGTGGCCAGATTTGGAGAATGACTGTGGACACCTCCATTTGACTAGGAAATATTCTCAGACACCTGAAGGGGTCCATGCTTCCCTCCTCAAACAATCCATAAGCCTGTTGGGGAAGGTCACTCTTCTCAGACTTCCAACTTCTTGGCCAAGAAGTACCTGAAATGATTCACAGAAGATATTTTAGAAATGGCCACACTAGTGTGTGCAATCTCTGGATTGCCTTAGTTTCACCCTTCAGGTAAATTCTTAATTTGCAGTAGTCATTCATTGGTAATTGCAAGCATTATCACCCTTTGGTTTTCCTTTCTTAACAGTTTTCCCACCTTTACTAGTTATCTGTATATACATATTAAACAGAATGCCCAATATAAACCAGTGTATTTTTCACTAAAAATAAAAACAAAACTTATTATTCTGAATGCTTCTTCTCATGGGACATAGGATAATACATTCTCATATTTTGGGTTCAGCAGGGGGGATGTGAGAGTCAGCACATGCAGTGCAATAAACATGTATTGTTCCCACAGGTGATCAGTCAGGATGGGGACTCGGGTTTTTGCAACAGGTGTTTGATAACATTGCTCTGAAGAAGGGGCTGACAGGTCCCAACACCCTGCACCTCAGGTGTGTCAAGCCCCAACTTAATTTCACAATTCTAGGTTTATTTTCTGAAGAAGAGTCTTTAAAAACCAGACCCTACACTCTGGTACAAATATATTTTATCTTAAAGAGAGGGCAAACTTTTTGTTTTTGTTAAAGTCTCAAACATGATTTAATTGAATTGTCATTAAACATAAAACATACAAAATAGTTGACTTGTGTCCCATTTCCTTACCCATATTATAATTTTGTCCCACCTGTCTTTAATCCATCTTCCATGAGGAACTTAGACATGCTTACCTAAGCTTTAGCCTTTCTCCCCAGTCCAAGGCAAACCATCTTCTACCCTGGCCCAGATCATCTGCTTTCCTCCTATCCCTCAATCCATCCCTGAAGCTCCCCCTTCCCAAATTCAGGCCATAGGTATAAGAAAGTGTGTTTGGGGGGAGTGCTCAAAAAAAGAGAGAGTGTCTGGATGCCTTCTCATTCAAGGAGCCTCTTTCCCATCAGCACCCTCTTCAGGGTGCCCTGCACATCAGGGTTTTGGAGGCTATAGATGGGTGAGTTCAGAATGGGGCTAAGGATAGTGCTGAGGATTCCAATTCCCTTGTCCTTGTCTGAGGCTGAGACTGAGCCAAGATGCATGTAGCTGAAGAAGCCGGTTCCATAAAAGATACAGACCACAGGGAGGTGGGAGCCACATGTGGAGAAGGCTTTCTTCCTCCCCTCAGCCAAGTGGCTTAGTAGCACTGCAGCTGTGATGTGGGCATAGGACACTGAAATGAGGATCATGGGGATCACCCCCATGAAGGTGGCCCCCACAAAAAGCAGTTGCCCATTGAGGTGGGTGCTGGAGCAACAGAGCTGGAAAAGGGATGGGAAGTCACAGTAGTAGTGGTTGACTATGTTAGGGCCACAGAAGTTCAGTGTGGACACAGCCACGGTGTGAGTCAGAGCATTGGTGAAGGAGATGGTGCAGCAGATGCCCACCAGGGCACCCTGGCCCTCATGCCTCATGTGGGTGCTATAGATGAGGGGCTGACAAATGGCCAGGTAATGGTTATAGGCCATGGCTGTCAAGAGGTGACTCAAGTCTACATTGGCCAGGAGGTGGAAAAAGAAGAGCTATGAAATGCAGGATGCAAAGGGAACCCTGCACTGGCAGGCCAGGAGACAGGCCAGCATTGAAGGAACAGCGATGGTGATGCACCCGATGTCCAGCAGGGACAGGTTCCCCAGGAAGAAGTACATGGGAGTGTGGAGTCTGGGCTCCAGAAAGATGCCTGCCAGGATGCTGACATTTCCCCTGACCATGCCCAGGTAGGTCAAGAGAAATATGGCAAAAAGGACAGGTTGCATCTTATGTTATCTGTCAGGCCAAGCAGGGTGAACTCAGTGACAATTGTCCTATTCCCCCAGGCACCTGGCTCCATAGGCCTCTGCTGATTGCTGTGGAGGGAAGAAAAGACTTGAACCTGCCAAAGGGGGACAGAGGCACACAGTGAAACTTACTTTGTGCCTATTGGTTGCTAAAGTCATGTGCCAAGGGCACCGACCCATCAGAATGACTGCTAGCCCAGAGCTTAGCAGGCTCCTGGAGGCCCCCAGCATGCCAGACACACACCTGTTAATTGCTAGTCCAGGCTGAGACCCAGGGGATCCCAGAGAAGGGACTGGAGGAGAGGAAGCTACTCTGGGATTCCAGGACTGTGGCTATTTGCCAATATGACATGGAAGCATTTTAGTATTGATACAGGGTACAGCCAAGGAGGGGCCCCAAAAAAGATTTGGAATGGTGTCCAGAACTCAAAGTGTACAGGAATATTGGAGGAAATATTAAGATGTCCTCACCCCCCCTCCATGTGCCAGTTGGGGGAAGGGACAAATGGAGCAGGGCCATTGAGAGCTGTTTTGCATAGCAACAGTTTTGCAGCTAACCTCTAGAATGGTCATTTAACATATCTATAACCTTTAACTGGTTTCATAGATATGTTAAATAGCTGTGGCCAAGGTTTGGGCCAGGGAGAGGTGAGTGGCGGCTACCCAGGCTGGAACTAGGGCTGCTTCTCTGAGAGAGTGCCTGTGGAAGAGGCATGTGGCTTAGGTGGAGTTAGGACCCCCTCTTCTAGCCATGAGGGAGGGAGAGCCGTGTGGTTTCGGCAGGGTGTGGACCCCCTCTTGGCCGGGTGGAGGGAAGGACCACGCAGCTTTGCCAGGGTGGAGATCCCTGCGGCCAGGTGGGGGAGGAGGACGTGCGCTTTTGGTGGAGTGCGGCTTTGGTAGAAGAGGCCCACGCGGCTTTGGGGTGCTCCTTTGGCCGAGTGGCCTGGAAACCAGGAGAGATTTTGATTGGAACTTGGTACAAAGAACTCTTGCCAGTGAAAGGTGCCGCATGACTTTGGATTAGTTGGAGATCCTGCCTGGACAGACGACACAGCTCACGTGCCAGCAACCTGAAAAAAACGGACGTGTGCTCTTTTCCTGATTTACGGTACCCGGAGTTTGCACAGTGGGAGAAGGGAGCGCTGTGTGTGTGTGTGTGTGTGTGTGTGTGTGTGTGTGTGTAGGTGTATACCCTTAAAGACTTTAATATTTTAAGGAAGGCGTTAGGCCTGAATAGCATTAAATAAACATTTTGTTTCCTTTTCACAAATCTCTGGCATTGAGAGATGTCTTTCCAATTGGCAGAGGACAGAAGAGCCCAATAGATATTAGTATACCGTCCTTGGGAGGGGCCTCTATTTTCTGAAGCAGTTTTTGGCATCCATCGGTTGGCCAAGTATTGCCCGCCCCCCCTCGGACCCTTGTTCGGTAACAGTATTTTAACAACTATTAATGTTAGATCAGTATATAGTGATTGAATAGCAGCTCAGACAAGCTCAATGAGCAAATGATGTATGAGGCCCTAGAGTGCACAATATAGGAAAATAGCACATAAAGAAGGGTAGGAGGACACTTGAAATAAAAAAGAGATATGAAAAAGAGCAATGGCTGATTTTTAAAAAGCAGTAAGAGAAAAAGGAAAAAAGAAGAAAAAAAAGTGATACAAAAGAGAATGATCCAAGAGAAGGCCAAGGAGCAGACCACAGTAGAGAAACACACTGAGGCTAACAACAGAGGACGTGAATGCTATCTGACAAACGACTAATAACATTTTGAGTATTACTCAAAGTATACTAAGAGTATTGTGCCAAGCACACCATGTTGATGTCTTCGTTTAATTCTCACAGAACTCCATGAGGCAACCACTGTTATGGCTTTGTAATCAGAACACTGGGTTTGGAAGGGGTAACAAGTAGCCCAAGGTTGTAAAGCTCCTGACAGGGCTCAGACTCAGGGCTGTTGACCTCCCAAGCCTACACCTTAACACAGTAATCGCTTCCTTGTGGCTTGAAGCTTCCCATTCCCTAGCTGGAGAAGATAAATCTCTCCTCTTATCAGCTTGCCCCATGAATGCAATCTCTCCCTAACTTCTGGGAGTACCCAGCAAAAAGTGTAGCATTTGAAGTTAGTACAGACGTAACAGGGTGCAGCCAAGGGGGGCCCCCAAATAGGGATTTGTAATGGGGTCCAGAATTCAGTGTGTTAAGGAAATAGTAGAAAACAATATATATGATGTTCTCACACCCAGCAATCTGAGTCGGGGGATGGGACACATGGAGCAGGGCCATTAAGAGCTGTTTTGCATAGCAACAGCTTCACAGCTAACCACTGGTGTGGTCACTTAACATATCTATAACATTTAACTGGTTTCATAGATATGTTAAATAGCCGTGGGCATACTTTGAACCAGGGGGATGGGAGTGACTTCAACTCAGAATGTAAAGCAACTCCCCTTGGTTACAGCACCTTAGAGAACTTGGAGATGATTGGCTCCACCCCAAGGGGACATGCCTTCATGGACTTACTATGGCATCCCAGTAAAGCTGGAAGAATACAGGAATGCTGGCAGGTGTAACTGATTGTGGGAGGAGCTGGAAATGGGGCTGCCGAGGAAGATTAGCACTGGGATTCAAACCCAGGAATGGCAGCCATTTGGTGTCTTTTTGAGACCACTCAGCTTGTTGGGACCACATGGCTTTGGAGGAGCTGGGATCACCATGTGGCTTTGGCAGAGGCAGGACCACAAGACTTTGGGGTGGGAGGAGCAGGGACCACGAGGCTTTGAGGTGCTCCCTTTTGCCACATGGCTTAGGAAGCAGGAGAGACTTTGCCTAGAAGAAAAGGGGTGAAAGGACTCTTGCTGGTGGGCCATGAGAAAATGCCACATGGCTTTGGATTAACTGGAGATTGTGGCAGCGATACAGCCGATGGTGCCAGGATCCTGAATCACAGACTTCTACTTCTTTTCCTGAGATATGATACCCCAGACTGGACAAAGGGGAGAAGGAAGGATTGTGTGCATTTGGGGGTATTCTAAAGGCCTTTAGTGTTTTAATGAAGACATTAAATCATTGCTCTAAGTCTGTATAACTTTTAAATAAATAATTATTTCCTTTTTACCAGTCTCTGACATTGAGAGACATCTTTCTTCTGGTGGTGGGCAAAGCAAGCCTAGTACAGGGGGGAACCCCTGGAGAAAAAGGGGGGCTTTTTGATAATAATATATGGTTTACCCCCCCGACCCCGTGTCTGTTCTGTAACATACGGTAATAAGAGAATGTTTCCTGGAGGTGGTGGAATCAGAGGGAAAGTGAGTGACAGGTAACATTTATCAAACACTTTCTAGCCCAGTTCCTCTTTCAATCTACGAGCATACAAAAAATTGTATGCTAAGGTAGGTAATAACAGCTGAGACCTAATTAGATCTTACTATGTGTCAAGAACCAGCTTAAGTATTTTACATGTATTATCTCCTTTAATTCTCAAACTCCCATGAAATAGATGCTGTTATAACATATATTATAATCCAATTTTACAAATAGGAAACTGAGGCACAAAGAGGTAATGTGGTAACTGGTCCCAGGTGATGCAGATAATGAATGGCAGAGCCATGATTCAACCAAGCAGTTTGGTGTTAGAGTCCATGCTCTTCTCCTCTGAAAGGGAGTTAAGGCATGGTTTGCACAGCTATTAGGTGGTAGAGCTGGAATTTGAGCCAGGGAGTCTGTTCAATGGTGGCAGGGGGACTCAATGGGAAGTGCCCCCTCCAGGAGAGCCAATTTGTTGATATAGGTTATTTGCTCTGGAGAGGGTATTTGTAGGAAGACCTGTCACCTTAGGAAATGTCCCCAAAGATAGATTTTTCTAGTTTAACATTAAGGCAAGCCCAATTTGGGTTTAACATTATAGCCATGGCACAGAACAGTGTCACATAGCAGTGATACACCATACAGTTACAAGAGTTCAGTTTTGCTCTGAGTAGTAGCCACACCTCTCCATCCTGGATGCATTTCTCCACACCCCACTTCTGCAAGCATCTCCTAACCTGCTTGTCCATACAAAGTTCAGTTTACCTACAGCCCTTGGGTCCTATGTGCCCTTTTCTCCACAAGCCAGGTGCAACCTCTCCTGTCTGCCCTATCTCATTTTCCTATATTGGCAAGTCAGCACAGTGGAAACAGTTGTGATGTCAGAGTCTAGATGTTTGTGTCTACTACTAACTAGAATTGGGGCCTGAGAGAAAGGAAAAAAAATTTTAATAATTTTTAAAAAATTTATCTTTAGAGGGGAAGAGAAGGAGAGAAGTATCGATGTATGGTTGCCTCTCATGGGTCCTCTGCTGGGAACTGGTCTGCAACCCAGGCATGTGCCCTGACTGGGAATCAAACTGCGATTGTGTGGTTCGCAGGCCCACATGCAATCCACTGAGCCACACCAGCCAGGGCTGAAAAAAAAATTACAAGCAAGACAAGGAAAGGGAGGGGGAAAAAAAGAAGAAAAAGGACATAGAAAGCTAATATTTCACTGGATGTAAACTTTTTATTAGGTATGTAATTCCATTTAAGTCCACTATATGTTATTCTACTTAAGGTTTACAAAGATTATTTTTCCTTATTTCTTCATTTATTTTAATATATTTTATTTATTATGCCATTACAGTTGTCCCATTTCCCCCCTTCATTCCCCTTCACCCTGCACACCCCCTCCCCCATCATTACCCCCCTTTAGTTTATGTCCATCTGTCACAAGTTTTTTAGATTCTATATTTCCCATACTATTCTTGCCCTCCCCCTGTCTATTTTCTACCTACCATATACGCTACTTATTTTCTGTACCTTCTCCCCCTTCTCCTCCTCCCACTCCCCTGTTGCTAACCCTTCCTGCGATCTCTGTTTCTGTGGTTCTATTCCTGTTCTAGTTGTTTGCTTTTGTTTTTGTTTTAGGTGTGGTTGTTAATAATTGTGAGTTTGCTGTCATTTTACTGTACATGTTTTTATCATCTTTTTCTTAGATATGTCCCTTTAACATTTCATATACTAAGGGCTTGGTGATGATGAACTCCTTGAATTCCATCTTATTTGAGAAGCACTTCATCTGCCCTTCCATTCTAAATGAAAGCTTTGCTAGATAGAGCAATCTTGGATGTAGGTCCTTGCATTTCATGACTTGGAATACTTCTTTCCAGCCCCTTCTTGCCCATAAGGTCTCTTTTGAGAAATCTGCTGACAGTCTGATGGAAACTCCTTTGTAGGTGACTCTCCCCTTATCTCTCGCTGCTTCTAGAATTCTCTCCTTCATTTTAATCTTAGGTAATGTAATTATGATGTGCCTTGGTGTGTTCCTTCTTGGGTCCAACTTCTTCAGGACCCTCTGAGCTTCCTGGACTTCCTGGATATCTATTCCCTTTGCCAGATTGGGGAAGTTCTCCTTTATTATTTGTTCAAATAAGTTTTACATTTGTTGCTGTTCCTCTTCCCCTTCTGGTATCCCTATAATTTGGATGTTGGGACGTTTAGAGATGTCCTGGAGGTTCCTAAGCCTCTCCTCAATTTTTTTGAATTTTTGTTTCTTCATTCTTTTCTGGTTGAATGTTTCTTTCTTCCTTCTGGTCCACTCAATTGATTTTAGTCTCAATTTTGTTTTCATCAATATTGGTTCCCTGTGCAGTTTCTTCATTTCATGTAGTATAACCTTCATTTTTTCATCTAATTTGTGACTATAATCAACCAGTTTGGGGAGCAATCTGATCACTAGTGCTTTGAACTATGCATCTGATAGTTTGGCTATCTCTTGATTGCTTAGACGTATTGGCTCTGGGGCTTTGAGCTGTTCTTCTTGAGCCAAAATGTTTTGGTCTGTTTGTGTCTGTTATACAGTAGGTGTGGAGCCTTATATGTTCACCAGGGCGGGGCAACCCAGGTCACTGGATTGTGATGCTGTATGTGAGGGTGGGATCAGAGAGGGGCAATGGCATTTTTTCTACTGTCTCTTAGATTTTGGTCCCCTCTGCTGCTTCCCACAAGCAAATTGGGCCCTTCTTGTGCTGGTTCCTAGGTGTCTAGGCTTGTGCACCCTACAGGACCCTTTGGGTCTTTCCAATAAACTCTCTGTGAGCCTGGGAGCCTCTCACAGCACTTCAACCCCCAAAGTTTTCCAGTTAGTGATTTTAGGCATTAATTTCTGTTGCTAGGGTCCTGGTTTGTGCAGTCTTTCTCACTGCTCACTCCTTTGCCTGGTTTATCTGCGTGTGAATGTGTGGCCTTGGTCAGCCAGCTACTTGTGCCCTCACTGGGTCTGCCCATTGCCATCCCATGCCTGGGATCTGCCAACCGCTGCCTGTGTGCCTGGGTCAATCTGGCCACTTTTTCCTGCTACGCCCCCTCTCCGCCAGCCACTGACTTCGGATGAATGTTTAGTTCTTGTCAAATTTCCATGTAGTTCAATTTTCTGTCTGTTTGGTTGCATTTTTGTTACTAAATCTTTGTTGTCTTTAAACTTGGTTGTGTGAGGAGGTACAGTATTTCCACTTACACCTCCATCTTGGCCAGAAGTCTAAATATCTTGATTATTGGTAATCATTCTGCATATGAGAAAAGTGAGGCTCAGAAGATTTTACATGTTTAAGTTTACCTATGTAAGATTTTGTTTTGAATGGAGAACTTGTTTTTCTACCAATTCCCGTTGTCTCCCAAGGTCCTAGCTTTTATCTTCTCTATCTGCTCTATCCATGTGTCTATTCATCCATTTTTCGCAGTGTCCGCAGTTGCCACCCTTTACTTTAACTTAAGCCCACAGGTCTCTGCCCGGTATTAACCTGCCTTCCTAGACGGGGAGGGGGGAGTCAGTTCTCTCCCATGGAGTGTGTTGCCGGCCGGCCCACCGGATGCCGATTCTCCAGCATTCACTCCGTCACCGGCGCCACGGCCCAGGATTCAGACGGGCCTCCTGTTTCCCCCTGATGGTGCCAGCCCCCATTGCGCGCCAATTTTGGTCGGTACTCACGCTCCGCCAGAGTTCACCTGCCCTGGGATCACCGGGGCGTAGCCCGCAGCCTGAGAGGCCGCAGGCAAGGCGCTTTTGTCCTCACTCGCCTTCTGGAGTCCTTGCCAACCTGCCGCTGTTTGGTTCCTCTGTCACACTCTCTGGTCTCCTATTTTCATAAATGTTGGGGAACTGTTGGTTGATTATGCTGTTCTTTGGTAGATCCGCCCAGATTTTCCACCAGATGCACGAGAGCTGGGTTCCTTCGGTGCTACTCTGTCGCCATCTTAACCCATCCCCCGGAAAACCTAAAAGCCCTTTGCTTTTATACATATATAAAATTTAGAATCCACTTCTCAATTTTTATAAATCGTATATCAAGATCTATAGATCAATTTGGTAAGATTTGACATATTATACAATATTGAGTTTTCTGATCTATGAACATGACATACCTCTCCTGTCTTTTAGGTCTTTCTATATTTCTCTTAGCAATATTTTATAGTTTTCAGTATATATGTCTCACACATGTTTTGTTTAATTTGCCTCCATTTCATGTGTTTTAATGTATTGTAAATGGTATTGTTTTAATATCAATTTTCATTTTTTGCTCTTATATTGAAACATAATTTATTTTTATATACTCTGTATTGACTTTTCATACTCTGATGTTACTAAACCCACTTATTAGGTCTAGTAGCTTTTTGTAGATTCTTTGGGATTTTCAACAAAGAATATCATATCATCATTAATAGAGGCAGTTTTACTTTTTTCTCTTTCCAGTCTGTATGGCTTTCATTTTTTTTGCTTTACCACACTGGCTAAGACTTCCAACATAATGTTAGATAACATCTATAAATGCTGACATCCTTGTCTTGTTCCTAATCTTAAGAGGGAAATACACATTTAGTCTTTCTCCATTAACTTCGACGTTATAACTAAGCAAAATAAGCCAGTCAGAGAAAGACAAATACCATCTGATTTCACTTATACATGAAATCTAGTAATCAAAATAAACTAACAAATAAAGTAGAAACAGACTTATAGATACAGAGAGTAGATGGACACCTGACTAAGGGGAGATTGAGGGGCTGAATAAAAAAGGTAAAGGGATTGAGAAAAAAAGAAAAAAACCTCATAGACCCAGACTACAGTTTGGTGACTACCAGAGGAAAAGGGGTTGGGGAGAGGTAGAAAAAGATAAAGAGAGGATAAATGACCATGAAAGAAGGCTTGACTTTGGGTGGTGAATACACAATACAATATACAGATTGTGTATTATAGAATTGTACACCTGAAAACTGTATAATTTTATTAAGATAATTAGGTCTGGTTTTTAATGCTTGAAGGTTCTGTAGGTGACTGTGAAATCTCTGGGCTTTCAAATAAGTTTTACATAACTTTATTATTGTAGTTAGTATATTTTATTATAATTTCTGTGTGCATAAGTTCCTTAAGAACAAGTCTTAAACCAGTACAAGTAGACATTTTATAAAATTGAACAATTATTAACAAAACAATTTGTTAACAAAAGAAATGACTGGGAAGTGAAAATTGCCAAGAATTCAGCACTTAATTATTATATTCTACTATATTTCCTTCAATAAATACTTCAATGAGTAATCAGTAAATATGTAAATACAGAGAAAATCAATCATTTCTGTTCTAACTGTTCCATTTTCTCACATTTCTTTATATCCTACTCCATCTAGCTCCTTTTTCTTGGATATCTTAAACCTTCCTTTTTGTTGGTGTTTACATACTGGCATATCAACATGCAGCTTTCTTCATGTTTTAAAATGAGGAATTCAGTTTAATTTCAAGAGTTTGTATAAGGTAAAAAATGAAGACCACATTTTATATTTTATAAACACAAACTATCGTATAATAAACACAAAATAAATTTAAAAAGCCAGTGGTAACTATCATCAAGGGTGATCTGCACTGATGTAATCTGAAGACTTTCTATCAATTACATTTATAGAAAGAATCTCTATGGTCTAATTTATCAATCTTTTTAAAAAGATTTATTTATTTATCTTTAGAGGGGAAAGGAAGGAGAGAAGGAGAGAAATATCAATGTATGGTTGCCTCTGGTGAGTCCCCTGCTGGGACCTGGCCTGCAACCCAGGCATGTGCCCTGACTGGGAATTGAATCACGATTGTGTGGTTCGCAGGCCCACGCTCAATCCACTGAACTATACCAGCCAGGGCTATCAATCTTTCCTATGCCCCCACATGGGAAGTGGTAGGTGAATATATGTAGGAATACCAATTTATTTCCCACTTCTTCACTCAGAAGTAACCCTCTGTCTGTCTAGTCTACACCCAGAACTTTGTCAGGAGCAGCAAACTCATAGAGGGGCCTTACAACTTGCATCCCACACCTTGACAATGTTATCTAAAGAACCTGAAATCAGCAGCTGCTCATAGCTGCAGACCAATTTGCTGCTGTGACTCTCTCTGTATGTGAGGTGAGGGACAGCTACACCAAAGTGTCATCTTCAGTTAGAGGATCCCACAGTCTGACATGCCTATCTGTGCTCCCAGATGCTAAATATTTACAAAGTGGTGTACAGGAGATACAATTAAGCACTTTATTTCCTGACAAAGCTGACTGAAGCCTGCCAGAATCAATACCCCACACTCTAATTGTGTGACCCTAAGGTTTACTGCAGATTTCTTCAGCCTCTGACCACAGAACTGAGGACATGGCTTTCCTGTGGCCAAAGAGGGTCCTATGAGAGTCCCTGTTAGTCCCAATTGCTCTGTTCACTGTTTCTTTCTCAGTAGCTTTATGGGTTCCTCCATTTCAACTTCTTCATCTGTAGGACTGTAGACCAGCTCGTTAGCATCTAATCACAGGAGTCAGTGCAAAATTCCTGTGCTATCAATGGGTATGGAATGCACACTTCCAGCATGACCTCTGCAGCAGTGTGGGGCTTTCACTTTGTTTCTGCATTCCACTCCCATAAGGAAATAAACTGATCCATAGAGACACCCAGTAGTAGGCAAGACAAACACAGGCCACATCTTTTACATCATCTTTATTACCCACAATTGCCATTATTGATGTTCCTCCCAGAGACCAGATCTGAGAAATCTTTTAAGAACCTGTTGAGGTCCATACCTCTGCCCCTCACCCTGAACCAACCATTGAGGAACAATTGTTGCTCTGACTGAGGTGTAGTGTATGTCTCCATGAATTCTAGTTCCACAGCCTCTTCTTGTGAGATCTTTTCCTGTTCCCTGTGTTTGACCGAGGGCATTCACAGAAACTGGTCCTTGGGAAGGAAATCACACTCCACATGTTTGTGGAACTCATTTTTGGTTTCCAGCAACTTGTTCACAATGTTACTAAGGTCTGCAATTTCAGAGGCTGCAGGAACTGAGAAGGG
>NW_028088062.1:0-13704 GCF_014824575.4 Sturnira hondurensis | reverse complement strand
ATTGCAAAAAGGTTTTCTCTGTAACATATTTTTGTTTCCTAGAATGTTCTGGTTCTATATCAACTCTAAACTTACAGTACAGGAAATTCCTACCACCCATGAAAGGTCCTCAAGTAACACTAATGGGCTGAATCATTGTCTTGTTCTAAGGAAGATGGTTTCAGTGGTTAGGCATTATCTAGAAAGAGAAGAGATACAGACTTGTCTGTAAAGTGGACCTGATACGAAATTGAACCTGACATATTTCCATAGAAGAATAACTCTACCCAATTACTAATTGATTCAAAAAGAATTCATTGAGCACCTAAAATGTAGCAGGAATAATATTAAGTATTGAGATAAGAGTAAAACACAAGGTCCGGCCTCAAGACAATTCCTTGATATCAGAGAGAGCCAAATGGGCCTCCTTACAGAAACGTGCAGTAGGTTGCTGCGTGCTAGATGGCTTACAAGCACAGTGAGGGTCAAATCTTTTGTGGCAGGGAAATGAAGGTGTTGAGAAAAGGCATCCTGAAAGACATGAAGATTGGGCTATGTGTTGAAAGGTCAAGATGACTAGGGAGAGGTCATTCCAGGCAGAGTGTCACCACTTCCTTTCAGAGGAGCGGTGGCTGCATAGCAATCATTGTGGTGAGACTGTGGAGTGAATGAGAAATCAGGAAGTGAAGCACAGATGAAACCAAGTCTTTGAAGAAGTAGCTGTGGTTGGGAGAAGATAACCAATGGAATAACAGAGGATTAAGAGAGATTGGGGTTTTGTTTTGGTTTTGTTTGAAAACAGGGGAAAACAGCTGCATACCTGGCAGACCAGGTGGTGCTGGGAGGAGAGACAGGAGGGAGGGAGGGGGTTTGGGAAGTAGCTTCTGGTCCATGGAACAGAGGGCTTTGCCAAACCTCCAAGTTCCCCAGCCCCCCTCCTGCCCACCCCTCCCCACTACGGAGCTCTACAAGGAGAGGAAGTTCACCAAGTGCAGGAGCAGAGGTGACAAAATTCAAAATGAGTCTACCCAGCCTTGGCTTGACTCCAAGGCTCCACCCAAGAAGCAGTACGATGCACAGGTACACTCCCTCTGAGATGCAGTGCCATATCAGGAGGTAAGACTGTCATTTGTTTCCTTTCTGATTTTATTCTTGTTATTGCTATTATTATTATTGTTGTTGTTAATTTTGTATTCCCTGGATTTAAAGCCTGCACCTAGAAGCTAGAGCCCACAAAATATTTCAGTAGAGTGAGATTCTGATTTTGTGTGTACTCCCAACATTGCTCAGCTCCAGCCATGTTTTTTCACTGACAAGGAGAAACATGCAGTAGATCATTAACCCTTCTCAGTTCCTGCAGCCTCTGAAATTGCAGACCTTAATAACATTGTGAACAAGTTGCTGGAAACCAAAAATGAGTTCCACAAACATGTGGAGTGTGATTTCCTTCCCAAGGACCAGTTTCTGTGAATGCCCTCGGTCAAACACAGGGAACAGGAAAAGATCTCACAAGAAGAGGCTGTGGAACTAGAATTCATGGAGACATACACTGCACCTCAGTCAGAGCAACAATTATTTCTCAATGGTTGGTTCAGCGTGAGGGGCAGAGGTATGGACCTCAACAGGTTCTTAAAAGATTTCTCAGATCTGGTCTCTGGGAGGAACATCAATAATGGCAATTGTGGGTAATAAAGATGATGTAAAAGATGTGGCCTGTGTTTGTCTTGCCTACTACTGGGTGTCTCTATGGATCAGTTTATTTCCTTATGGGAGTGGAATGCAGAAACAAAGTGAAAGCCCCACACTGCTGCAGAGGTCATGCTGGAAGTGTGCATTCCATACCTATTGATAGCACAGGAATTTTGCACTGACTCCTGTGATTAGATGCTAACGAGCTGGTCTACAGTCCTACAGATGAAGAAGTTGAAATGGAGGAACCCATAAAGCTACTGAGAAAGAAACAGTGAACAGAGCAATTGGGACTAACAGGGACTCTCATAGGACCCTCTTTGGCCACAGGAAAGCCATGTCCTCAGTTCTGTGGTCAGAGGCTGAAGAAATCTGCAGTAAACCTTAGGGCCACACAATTAGAGTGTGGGGTATTGATTCTGGCAGGTTTTAGTCAGCTTTGTCAGGAAATAAAGTGCCTAATTGTATCTCCTGTACACCACTTTGTAAATATTTAGCATCTGGGAACACAGATAGGCATGTCAGACTGTGGGATCCTCTAACTGAAGATGACACTTCAGTGTAGCTGTCCCTCACCTCACATACAGAGAGAGTCACAGCAGCAAATTGGTCTGCAGCTATGAGCAGCTGCTGATTTCAGGTTCTTTAGATAACATTGTCAAGGTGTGGGATGCAAGTTGTAAGGCCCCTCTATGAGTTTGCTGCTCATGACAAAGTTCTGAGTGTAGACTAGACAGACAGAGGGTTACTTCTGAGTGAAGAAGTGGGAAATAAATTGGTATTCCTACATATATTCACCTACCACTTCCCATGTGGGGGCATAGGAAAGATTGATAGCCCTGGCTGGTGTGGCTCAGTGAATTGAGCACGGGCCTGCAAACCAAACAACCATGGTTTGATTCCCAGTTGGGGCACATGCCTGGATTGCAGGCCAGGTCCCAGCAGGGTACTCACGAGAGGCAACCATACACTGGTATTTCTCTCCTTCTCTCCTTTCTTTCCCCTCTAAAGATAAATAAATAAAATCTTTAAAAAAAGATTGATAAATTAGACCATAGAGATTCTTTCTATAAATGTAATTGATAGAAAGTCTTCAGATTACATCAGTGCAGATCACCCTTGATGATAGTTACCACTGGCTTTTTACATTTATTTTGTGATTATTATACAATAGTTTGTGTTTATAAAATATAAAATGTGGTCTTCATTTTTTAACTCTTGAAATTAAACTGAATTCCTCATTTTAAAACATGAAGAAAGCTGCATGTTGATATGCCAGTATGTAAACACCAACAAAAAGGAAGGTTTAAGATATCCAAGAAAAAGGAGCTAGATGGAGTAGGATATAAAGAAATGTGAGAAAATGGAATAGTTAGAACAGAAATGATTGATTTTTCTCTGTATTTACATATTTACTGATTACTCATTGAAGTATTTATTGAAGGAAATATAGTAGAATATAATAATTAAGTGCTGAATTCTTGGCAATTTTCACTTCCCAGTCATTTCTTTTGTTAACAAATTGTTTTGTTAATAATTGTTCAATTTTATAAAATGTCTACTTGTACTGGTTTAAGACTTGTTCTTAAGGAACTTATGCACACAGAAATTATAATAAAATATACTAACTACAATAATAAAGTTATGTAAAACTTATTTGAAAGCCCAGAGATTTCACAGTCACCTACAGAACCTTCAAGCATTAAAAACCAGACCTAATTATCTTAATAAAATTATACAGTTTTCAGGTGTACAATTCTATAATACACAATCTGTATATTGTATTGTGTATTCACCACCCAAAGTCAAGCCTTCTTTCATGGTCATTTATCCTCTCTTTATCTTTTTCTACCTCTCCCCAACCCCTTTTCCTCTGGTAGTCACCAAACTGTAGTCTGGGTCTATGAGGTTTTTTTCTTTTTTTCTCAATCCCTTTACCTTTTTTATTCAGCCCCTCAATCTCCCCTTAGTCAGGTGTCCATCTACTCTCTGTATCTATAAGTCTGTTTCTACTTTATTTGTTAGTTTATTTTGATTACTAGATTTCATGTATAAGTGAAATCAGATGGTATTTGTCTTTCTCTGACTGGCTTATTTTGCTTAGTTATAACGTCGAAGTTAATGGAGAAAGACTAAATGTGTATTTCCCTCTTAAGATTAGGAACAAGACAAGGATGTCAGCATTTATAGATGTTATCTAACATTATGTTGGAAGTCTTAGCCAGTGTGGTAAAGCAAAAAAAATGAAAGCCATACAGACTGGAAAGAGAAAAAAGTAAAACTGCCTCTATTAATGATGATATGATATTCTTTGTTGAAAATCCCAAAGAATCTACAAAAAGCTACTAGACCTAATAAGTGGGTTTAGTAACATCAGAGTATGAAAAGTCAATACAGAGTATATAAAAATAAATTATGTTTCAATATAAGAGCAAAAAATGAAAATTGATATTAAAACAATACCATTTACAATACATTAAAACACATGAAATGGAGGCAAATTAAACAAAACATGTGTGAGACATATATACTGAAAACTATAAAATATTGCTAAGAGAAATATAGAAAGACCTAAAGACAGGAGAGGTATGTCATGTTCATAGATCAGAAAACTCAATATTGTATAATATGTCAAATCTTACCAAATTGATCTATAGATCTTGATATACGATTTATAAAAATTGAGAAGTGGATTCTAAATTTTATATATGTAAAAAAGCAAAGGGCTTTTAGATTTTCCGGGGGATGGGTTAAGATGGCGACAGAGTAGCACCAAGGGAAACCAGCTCTCGTGCATCTGGTGGAAAATCTGGGCGGATCTACCAAAGAACAGGATAATCAACCAACAGTTCCCCAATATTTATGAAAATAGGAGACCAGAAAGTGTGACAGAGGAACCAAACAGCGGCAGGTTGGCAAGGACTCCAGAAGGCGAGTGAGGACAAAAGCGCCGTGCCTGCGGCCTGTCAGGTTGCGGGCTGCGCCCCGGTGAGCCCAGGGCAGGCGAACTCTGGCAGAGCGTGAGTACCAACGAGAATTGGCGCGCAATGGGGGCTGGCACCATCAGGGTGGAAACAGGAGGCCCGTCTGAATCCTGGGCCGTGGCGCCGGTGACGGAGTGAACGCTGGAGAACCGGCATCCGGTGGGCTGGCAACACACTCCATGGGAGAGAATTGACTCCCCCCTCCCCGTCTAAGCAGGCAGATTAGTACTGGGCAGAGACCTGTGGGCTTAAGTTAAAGTAAAGGGTGGCAACTGCGGACACTGCGGTCGCGACCCCACCAGCCCGCCAGCCCGCCAGCCCGAGGGATTTAAGAAGGACACTGTCATTGCTGGTCTTTTGGGATTGGGCTGGGCTGAGAGACTGGCTTTGTGGAGAAGTATCTATTGGGAACGCATAGGTCCTGCACGGGACAGAGAAGGACGGTGCCAGATACCGCTGGACACAGGCAGCCTCACGGGGCTGTGGGTGCACAGACCAATCCGCAGCCTACTAGCACGCGCCTGCAAACCTGCCCTGGAGACACGGCAACCAGAAAAACCGGTTTGGACAGTTTGAAACCAACAAAGGAAGGGTGCTTCCTTTTTTTCTTTTTCTTTTTTCTTTTTCCTCCTTCTCTAGTGTGTGTGTGTGTGTGTGTGTGTGTGTGTGTGTGTGTGTTTTCCCTTCCCCCCTTTTTTCTCTCTTTTTTTCTTTTTCTCTCTCAACCTCTTTTGTAATTAATCTTATATCTTGTAAACTGTATTGTTGCTCTATCTTTCAATACTCTGTCCTTAATTTCTTTTCCTTTTTGTCCGATTTTAGTCCTTCTTTCCTTCCCAAATTTTCCGCTTATTTCACTTTTCTCCTTACTTTTGCATGTGTGTGTGTGTGTGTGTGTGTGTGTGTGTATTGGATTGTTTGTGCGTTGCTTAGTTTTCTTTTGAGGTGTATTATTATTTTTTTGCATTATTCTTACTCCTTTTTTCATTTCAAGAATATCTTTGTATCCCACCTCTTTCTGTACAGGTTTTTTAGTCCTGGCTGGGTATACTGTACTACCTGACAGGTTCCCATGGCTCTTTCCTCCTCAGTGTCTTGCTGATTTTCTATACTTCACGTGCTTTCCTTTGCTATACTACCCAAGCTCTATAACCCCCATTTAGACAGATCACATAGAATCTATCACGTGAGTGTTGCTCTAATATTAGTGTAATAAGAGCTGTTCTGTACAACAGTAATACTTCATAACACATCTCTCGGACCTTAGACCACATAACAGGTGCCTGAATTCTATTACTCTATTTACTGACACGTTACACCCAGTTACTAACCTGTACTGTCACCTTACCTCAAATAGGACCACCCGCAACCACACTGCTTTCTAGATACAACTCACAAGCCCCCCCTTCTTAACAAGACACTTAACTTATGCCCACCCTTTCCTAAAAGTGGTAAGTTGGGTCGAAGAGCACGGTTAACTCTACACACAGCCTAGAGATTGTCTATTTCTTCTCTGCCCACTGTGTCTGTAAATAACATAAAATAACCTTCTGCTATCATAAACCATTTTGCCTCTCCCCCAACTGATCACACAGGCACAATAAAGAAAGGAGTAGCTGGAAGGGGAGAACACCAAGATACCTGCAGGAGACTGCACCACTGAATCTCAGAGGCATCCTACCACAGAAGTTCACACCATAAACCCAGGGAACCAGAACAGATCACTTTAAGAGGCTGAGCCCAACAAGAAAAGCAACACAAACAATGGGAAGACAAAGAAACAATCCCCAAATAAAAGAAAAGGAGGAAGTCTCAGAAAGAATGTTAGATGAAATAGAGGCAAGTCAACTATCAGATGTGGAATTCAAAGCACTGGTTATCAGGAAATTCAAAGAGCTTACAAAGAGCTACCAGAAACTACAGGGGAGCTACAATGAACTCTCTACAAACTATACCAACATGAAAAAGGAAATAGAAACCATCAGTAAAGGCCAAGAGGAAATGAAGAATACAATTTCTGAACTGAAGAACACAGTAGAAAGTATGAAGAACAGAATCGATATGGCAGAAGATCGCATAAGTGAGATTGAAGAAAAGGTTAGAAAAAATCTCCCACATGGAACAAGTAAGGGAAAAGAGAATCAGAAAAAATGAAGAGAATTTAAGAGAAATGCAAGACAACATGAAACATAATAATATCCAAATAATAGGAATACCAGAAGGAGAGGAAGACAAACAAGGGATAGAAAAACTTCTTGAAAGAGTAATAACTGAAAATTTTCCTAAGTTGAGGAGAGATAAAGTCGCACGGATCCAGGAATCACAAAGAGTCCCCAGCAGGTGGAACCAAAAGAGGCCTACTGCAAGACACATCATCATTAAAATGGCAAGCCTCCAAGACAAAGAGAAAATCCTAAAGGCAGCAAGGGAGAAAAAAGAAGTGACATACAAGGGGGTCCCAATAAGGCTGGCTACTGACTTCTCAATGGAAACATTCCAAGCAAGAAGAGGATGGCAAGAAATAGTCCAAGAAATGAGAAACAGAGGCCTACAACCAAAACTACTTTATCCAACAAGGCTCTCAATCAAGATAGAAGGCCAAATAAAGAGCTTCCAAGACAAAAGAAGTGTAAAAGAATATGCTTCCACCAAATCAGCTCTACAAGAATTACTAAAAGGGCTGCTTTAAGGAAAGGAAGGAAAAGAGAGAGACAGAGAGGAGCACAGGTACATCAGTGGCAATGAATAAGTACCTTTCAATAATAACCTTAAATGTAAATGGATTAAATGTACCAATTAAAAGACACAGAATAGCTGAATGGTTAAGAAAGCATGACCCACACATATACTGCCTACAAGAGACCCACCTCAGGTCAAGAGACCATCGCAGACAAAAAGTGAAAGGATGGAAACAAATTTTCCAAGCAAATGGACAAGAAAACAAAGCCGGGGTAGCAATTCTCATATCAGACAAAATAGGCTTCAAAAACAGGACCATAAAGAGAGACCCAGAAGGTCACTTCACCTTACTCAAGGGAAGAATCCACCAAGAAGACATTAATATCATAAATATATATGCACCCAGCATAGGAGCACCCAAGTATATAAAGAAAATCCTAGAGGACCTCAAAAATGATATTGACAGCAACACAATTATAGTAGGGGATTTTAAGACCCACTATCAAAAACGGACAGATCTTCCAAACAAAATATCAACAAAGATATTGCAGCATTAAATGACACTCTAGATGAAATGGACCTAATTGATATATATAGAGCCCTTCATCCTCAAGAAGCTAAATACACATTCTTTTCAAATGCACATGGATCCTTTTCCAAGATAGATCACATGATAGGACACAAAACGAGACTCAACAAATTTAGGAAAATAGTAATCATACCAAGCATTTTCTATGATCACAAGGGACTGAAATTGGAAACTAACCCCACAGGAAAAAACCAAAAACACCCCAAATCATGAAGACTGAATGGTATGCTATTAACAACGAATGGGTCAAGATAGAAATCAGGGAAGAAATAAAAAGTTTCTGGAAACAAATGAAAATGAACTCACAACAATCCAAAACTTATGGGACACAGTGAAGGCAGTCATGAGAGGGAAGTTCATAGCGATACAGGCTTACCTAAAGAAAATAGAAACATTTCAAACAAACAACCTAACCCGACGCCTACAAGAACTGGAGGAACAACAACAGAGACAGCCCAGAGCAAGTAGAAGGAAGGAAATAACCAAGATCAGAGCAGAATTAAATGACATAGAAACTAAAAGCAGAATTCTAAGGATCAATAAATCCAGGAGTTGGTTTTTTAAAAAGATAAACAAAATAGATAAACCTTTAAGTAGACTCATCAAGAAAAGAAGAGAGAGGACCCAAATAAACACAATCAGAAATGAAAGAGGAAAGATTACAACTGATACCACAGAAATAGAAGGGATTGTAAGGAATTACTATGAAGAGTTGTATGCCAAGAAATTTGAAAACCTAGATGAAATCAACAAATTTCTAGAAAAATATAATCTTCCAAAACTCAATGAAAAGGAAGCAGAAAACCTGAACACGCCAATAACAGCAGATGAAATTGAAGAAATAATAAAAAAACTCCCATCGCACAAAAGCCCTGGACCAGATGGTTTCACAGGAGAATTCTACAAAGCTTTTAAGGAAGAACTAACCACGATTCTTCACAGACTATTTCAAAAAATCCAAAACGAGGGAAAATTCCCCAATTCTTTTTATGAAACCACCATCATCCTAATTCCAAAACCGATCGAGACACAACAAAAAAGAAAACTTCAGGCCAATATCGCTGATGAACATAGACGATAAAATCCTCAATAAAATATTGGCAAATCACATCCAACAATACCTCAAAAACATCATACACCATGACCAAGTGGGATTCATCCCAAGGACGCAAGGATGGTTCAATATTGGTAAATCGGTAAATGTAATACACCACATAAACAAAAGCAAACACAAAAACCACATAATGATATCAATAGATGCAGAAAAAGCTTTTGATAAGGTACAACACCCATTTATGATAAAGGTACTCAGCAAAGTGGGAATAGAGGGAGCATTCCTCAATATAATAAAGGCCATATATGAAAGACCTACAGCCAACATCATACTCAATGGACAAAACCTAAAAGCTTTTCCACTAAGATCGGGAACAAGACAAGGTTGTCCACTTTCACCACTTCTATTCAATATAGTATTGGAAGTTCTAGGCACAGCAATCAGACAAGAAAAGGAAATAAAAGGCAACCAAATCAGAAAGGAGGAAACAAAACTGTCATTGTTTGCAGATGACATGATAGTGTACATGGAAAATCCTAGAGACTCAACCAAAAAAAACAGCTCAAACTAATAAATGAATTTGGCAAATGTGGGTTACAAAGTCAATATCCAGAAATCAAAGGCATTTTTGTATACCAACAATGAAACACCAGAAGTAGAAATCAAGAAAAAAATCCCATTCGATATACCAAAAACAAAAATAAAATACCTTGGAATAAACCTAACCAAGGAGGTTAAAGACTTGTATGCAGAAAACTACACAACACTGAAGAAAGAAATCAAGGAAGACACAAACAAATGGAAACATATACCGTATTCATGGATAGGAAGAATTAACATCATCAAAATGTCCATACTACCCAAATCAATTTACAGATTTAATGCAATACCTATTAAAGTGCCAATGGCATATTTCACAGACATACAACAAACCCTTCAAAAATTTATATGGAACCACAGAACACCACGAATAACACCTGCAATTTTGAGAAAGAAGAACAAAGTAGGAGGGATTACAATACCTGATATCAAACTATATTACAAGGACACTGTAATCAAAACAGCCTACTGGCACAGAAACAGGCACATAGACCAATGGAATAGAACAGAGAGCCCAGAAGTAAACCCAAATATCTACAGTCAATTAATATTCGACAAAGGGGGCAGTAACATAAAATGGAGTAAAGATAGCCTCTTCAACAATTGGTGTTGGGAGAACTGGACAGCCACATGCAAAAAAATGAAACTCGAGCACCAACTTACACCATACACCAAAATAAATTCAAGGTGGATAAAAGAATTAAATATAAGCCGGGAAACCATTAAAGTCCTAGAGGAGAGAATTGGCAGGAAAATCTTAGATATTCTACGCAGCAATGTTTTTACTGATACTTCCCCTAGAACAAGGAACATAACGGAAAGAATAAACGAATGTGATCTCATCAAACGTAAAAGCTTCTGCATGGCCAAGGAAAACAGTATCAAGATAAAAAGGGAAGCAACAGTTTGGGAAAACATATTTGCCAATGACACCTCAGACAAAGGTTTCATCTCTGAAATATACAAAGAACTCACACGACTCTACTCAAAGAAGACGAGCAACCCAATTAAAAAATGGGCAAAGGAGTTGAACAGATACTTCGCCAAGGAGGACATACAGAGAATCCAGAGACATATGAAAAGATGCTCGATATCACTAGCTATCAGAGAGATGCAGATCAAAACCACAATGAGATACCACTTAACACCAGTCAGAATGACTATCATGAACAAAGAAACAAACAACAAGTGTTGGAGAGGTTGTGGGGAAAAGGGGACTCTAGTTCACTGTTGGTGGGATTGCAGACTGGTACAACCACTATGGAAAGCAGTATGGAATTTTCTAAGAAAACTAAAAACGGACATGCCTTTTGACCCAGCAATTCCACTGTTAGGAGTATATCCTAAGAACCCTGAAACACCAATCCAAAAGAACCTATGCACCCTGATGTTCATAGCAGCACAATTTACAATAGCCAAGAGTTGGAAGCAACCTAAATGCCCATCGGTCAATGAGTGGATCAAAAATCTATGGTACATTTACACAATGGAATTTTATGCTGCAGAAAGGAAGAAGGAGCTCCTTCCCTTTGCAATATTATGGATGGAACTGGAAAGCATTATGCTGAGCAAAATAAGCCAGGCAGTGAAAGAGAAATACCATATGATATCACTGTTAACAGGAATCTAAACAACAAAACAAACAAGCAAGCAAAATGTAACCAAAGACACTGAAATACAGAACGTGCTGACAGGGTCCAGTGGGGAGAGGGGAGAGAATCACAGGGGAAAAGTGGATGGACTCACATGAATAAGTATGAAGGACACATGGACAAGAACTAAGGTGGGGGGGCGGAGATGGGAGGGAGGTGCGGAGCACTGGGGGGGGGGCAGGGCTGGGAATACAAGAAAGAAAACTGCACCTGAATAAGAATTAAATAAAAAATTATTTTTAAAAAATCCAACATGAAAAATTGTTCAGAAAAAAAGCACCAGAATCAGTTTGCCTAGGGCCCAGACTGAGCTTCACCATGGGCACTCTCTGACCTCAGCAAATCATATAAGCCCTTTGGACCTTATTTTTATCATCTTTAATATGGTAACTATATCTTTCCTCCTTTCTTGGAGACATTAGAAGTCTAGAGCAATGTCATGAATCTAATGTTTATTTAATAGAGTCTGAAACTCCAGGCAGATGAAAGAAACCCTTAGGGAAGAAATGAGGTTGTTTATCTGCCCTGGACTTCTTGTACAGTTCCTGGGGGTAATTTTTAGAGCCTCTAGGTTCTTGTTACGTCCAAGATAGAGAAAGCATCAGGATATACTCTCCAGGCCCCTGCCTCTCTCTCTTCATAAACCTTTCTGAGGCAGGCCACCTTGGATCAGCATAGCACTCACTCTCCTGTTTACCAAAAAACCCACACAGGAACTCTACCCAGCGTGCTCACAGAAAGGTATATCTCCATGAGCCTTCCCACTTCTCAGCCTCCTAATTTCCTTTCTTTTTGAGTAAGGGTGGATCACAGTCACTCATGATCTATACATGGCTTTTTCCTTGATGGGAGAACAATGGACTAAGTGTTACTTGGATTCAGGGACTGGCAGTGCAATGTAATGGTGAGATTTTTCATTCTGAGTGACTGAAAGAATGAAGGACAAAACTGGTAACTAGAGGAAAGTCAGAAAGGAACCCACCAGGTTAAAGAGCAAAGGAAAAGAAAAGAGCCTGGGAGAGTCAAGGAGACTAGTTAGGTTGATGGAGGTAGAGGAGTCAATATTTACAGAATCTTATACCTCTAAGTTAACCTAGAGATCATGCAGTGCAACCTTGAAAATGACAGAGGAAAAATGGATGAATAGACACATGGATAGAGCAGATAGAGAAGATAAGAGCTAGGACCTTGGGAGACAACAGGGATTGGCAGAAAAACAAGTTCTCCATTCAAAACAAAATCTTACGTAGGTAAACTTAAACATGTAAAATCTTCTGAGCCTCACTTTTCTCATATGCAGAATGATTACCAATAATCAAGATATTTAGACTTCTGGCCAAGATGGAGGTGTAAGTGGAAATACTCTACCTCCTCACAAAACCAAGTTTAAAGACAACAAAGATTTAGTAACAAAAATGCAACCAAACAGACAGAAAATTGAACTACATGGAAATCTGACAAGAACTAAACATTCATCCGGAGTCAGTGGCTGGCGGAGAGGGGGCGTAGCAGGAAAAAGCGGCCAGATTGACCCAGGCACACAGGCAGCGGTTGGCAGATCCCAGGCATGGGGTGGCAATGGGCAGACCCAGTGAGGGCACAAGTGGCTGGCTGACCAAGGCCACACATTCACACGCAGATAAACCAGGCAAAGGAGTGAGCAGTGAGAAAGACTGCACAAACCAGGACCCTAGCAACAGAAATTAAAGCCTAAAATCACCAACTGGAAAACTATGGGGGTTGAAGTGCTGTGAGAGGCTCCCAGGCTCACAGAGAGTTTATTGGAAAGACCCACAGGGTCCTGTAGGGTGCACAAGCCCAGACACCTGGGAACCAGCACCAGAAGGGCCCAATTTGCTTGTGGGAAGCAGCAGAGGGGACCAAAATCTAAGAGAGAGTAGAAAAAATGCCATTGCCCCTCTCTGATCCAACGCTCACATACAGCATCACAATCCAGTGACCTGGGTTGCCCCGCCCTGGTGAACACATAAGGCTCCACACCTACTGTATAACAGAAGCAAACAGACCAAAACATTTTGGCTCAAGAAGGAGAACAGCTCAAAGCCCCAGAGCCAATACATCTAAGCAACCAAGAGATAGCCAAACTATCAGATGCACAGTTCAAAGCACTAGTGATCAGGATGTTCACATAACTGGTTGATTATAGTCATAAATTAGATGAAAAAATGAAGGTTATACTATGTGAAATGAAGAAAATGCACAGGGAACCAATATTGATGAAAACAAAATTGAGACTAAAGTCAATCAAGTGGACCAGAAGGAAGAAACATTCAACCAGAAAAGAATGAAGAAACAAGAATTCCAAAAAATTGAGGAGAGGCTTAGGAACCTCCAGGACATCTCTAAACGTCCCAACATCCAAATTATAGGGATACCAGAAGGGGAAGAGGAACAGCAACGAATGGAAAACTTATTTGAACAAATAATAAAGGAGAACTTCCCCAATCTGGCAAAGGG
>NW_028088061.1:0-603 GCF_014824575.4 Sturnira hondurensis | reverse complement strand
GGAGAGTAATGGGGGAAATGGGGACACCTGTAATTGAACAACAATAAAAAACCTCACCTTTTAGGTGATTTATTATGCAGTGATAAATTACTTTGCTAACTAACCCAGCCCTGCAGCTCTGTACCTACCCCTCTAGCATCACCAGCTGATGGGCTTCCCAGGGTATGATTTCCAAATCCTCAATAGAAAGGTTCCCCCTGGCCCGGACTGGCCTGGCTACCCATCACCAGTACCTACCAACAGCTACGGCCCCCGAGGGAACCAAGTGGTTTAGTTACAGCCACGGGGGGCCGGGTCCCGTGAATGGAGATCAGTTCTCGGAGAACAGGAGGTAGGCCAGAGGGGAAAAGTCTCTTTCAAAAGCAGACGGACATCTGGTTAGGAAGGTGAAACGCCTGGAATAAACGGAGACTACCCAGGGCAACCAATGACAAACTAAGGGCCCCGTGTCCCTGTCCACTTAAGCAGTCGAGGGCTATGTCTTCTGTGACTCTGACACAACCGGGAAGCTCTGTTGCTAGAATTACTTACAATTACTCTGTCGTGAGGTGTTTTTTTTTTAATCCATTAAGCTAGTTGTTGAGCAGAGTGCCGAGAAAACAA
>NW_028088060.1:0-636 GCF_014824575.4 Sturnira hondurensis | reverse complement strand
ACCCAGATCATATCACAGTAAAGCTCAAATCTTCAAAGCCTTCTTATATCCAGAAGCTTCCTAAGACATTTCAATTCCCAACTCTTTCATTTTAAGCAGACAACCAAGGAAGACAAATCAAAATAGTGAGGAAAAAACAACTTGAAGGTCTGTAACCATACTGACTAAATGGAGGCCACTAGCTGCACAGGGCTCCACTGAGCACTGGAAACGTGGCCAGTCCAAACTGACATGCGCTTTGAATGAAAAACGCACACCATATTTTAAGGACTCTGTAACAATACCAACAAAAAGTAAAACAGTCCATTAATAATTTTAAGATATTGATCAGATGCACAGATATTTTCAATATTAAATAAAATAGTAAAATTAGCTTTACCTGTTTTCTCTTTTTATGTGGCTACCAGAAAATATAACACCATACATGGGGCACACATTATATTTATAATAGATAGCGCTACAGGCTAAGCAGAAGAAAAATACCCTCTTTTAAAAAGCCATGAATATCCTCCACTGGGTAACATACTGTATTCATTCAAAAAGAAAGGATGCCACAGGGGAGAGAGAACCAGAGTTCTTACAAATTTAAACGCCACCTTAGAAGTGAAATAGGTACAGTAGGGATAAAAGGAAAGC
>NW_028088059.1:0-618 GCF_014824575.4 Sturnira hondurensis | reverse complement strand
CCACAACGCTACACTGAACACTCTGGTCCATTAGCTAGACCCCCAGGCTGCCCGTGGGTTTCGCATCTGGCCTCATGCCCACCCTGAGCTTGAGAAGTGTCACAGGGCGGCAGTTGCAAATCCAGCCACACCTCCACATGGATCCGCCACGAGGTTTGGGCTCATTCTTTTCCCACCAGCCTCTCCCTTGGTGGTCTGTCTTTCCGCCTCTGTTGGGGGCTTTCCGCTCAGAGTCTCAGCTCACTCTGTGCCCACTGAGTGTAACGCCGATTTTGTGCTATGAGTGTGATGACCAATCAGAATACTCTTGAAACTAACATGTGGCACCCACATGACCTTCATCTACCGTGGAGGTGAATTACTGGGATTAGCTAGAACACGGCCCATTTCCTGTATCGAGAGAGTCCCTCTCCTCTCTCTCTCTCTCTCTCTCTGCAGTAAAACTCGGTTTCCAGGTATCAATGCGGCATCAACTCCGGGTGGTAATTTCTTAGTCCCCCAGTTCAGGGCTGTGTTGTAAGCACCTGTGGGCGCACACAGGCTTGTGGACGGAACGGCTACAGGGCAGAGCAGCTGCCGACGCCTTGGTTAGGATGTGCGTGGTGCTTAGGCAGATTG
>NW_028088058.1:0-667 GCF_014824575.4 Sturnira hondurensis | reverse complement strand
ACCCGCTCTGTGTTTTTATATGCGTGCACACCATCATAAAGTTTAACTTGTAAATGAGGCCCAGTAAGAGGCGCACGACCGTCGTCACGACACAGAACAACTGTAACAATGCACTGCAATCAGAGTTAGGAGTGGAATCGCTGTCTCAAAACCGCACTGCACTCAGCCTTCCTGTGACGCCGTGGGGTGACAAGATGCCTCCGTGAGGTGCCTACTCGGAGCAGGGCACAACTGGAAATGTGGGAGCGATTTGCCTCTGGCATTTTCTACTCAATATTATCCGGCCTCCGTGAAGTGCAGGTCACTGACAGTGCAGCAAGCGGAGCCTTGGCTGAGGGGGTGCTCCTGAGCCTGTCTGACCAGTACGCATCCTAGATTCCGGGTCAGGACCGAGGCTTCTTCCTTCCGGTCCCTGTGTGGCTCGGAGCGGGTGTCTCCCCCGCTGGGGGCACGCAGAGAAGGTGAGCGTGGACCGCACAGCGGAGGAGGCAGAGAGAGAAGCCCGCACAGAGCGCACAGAGCGCTCAGAGTGCCGGGTGAAAGACCCACGAGAAATGCCACACTGCCAATCTCCGGTCCACCAGCCTGCGCGCGACTCAAACGGCATCACTCCCAGTCACAATTTGACACCGGTGATGGGACTCCTTAACACACTCAACCATGGCTC
>NW_028088057.1:0-1330 GCF_014824575.4 Sturnira hondurensis | reverse complement strand
CAAAGAATGTGTTCAGCTGATTTCTGACCTGAACAGAAACACTTTCTTTTCAGTGTAATTCCGCATACACCCTATGAAGAATCGAATCCCAAATAGACCAAATGGAAACTTCCAGAGAGAAAACAAACAAACAACTGAGGGTAAAAAGGAAGTTAATTCAGTTCAATGGAAGAAATTACTATTACTTGGGCATTGAAAGCACTTTTCCCAACCCTTAGTCACTCTTCAGCTGCCAAAATCTCAGTTGCCCATTAAAGCTCAATGCTTCACAATTCAGTGTGAGAAGCACATTCAGACCTGGGCTCCTGTGGACAGCCGCGCTTCTGGGACCCGCTGTCTCCAGACAGCGCTGTGCTCCTTGAATTTCTCAGTGCTGCAGCACCAGCCTCTGCCTCAGACAGCAGCTCTATGAGGGGAGACCCCCCAAAACCAGAATTTACTTATAAAAGATTGTGTATTCCTTCTCACATGTTTAAACTTTAGTCACCTTCAGAGTACTCTCCATTGGATGCGATACACCTACCAAGACTTTTTTACATGGCTCAAAGCAAATTTGAACTCATCAATTTTGGTGCCTCAAAAGGCTTCTGGCATTTGTTTGTTTGTTTGTTTGTTTCACCTCTTCCACACTAGCAAAATGTTTCTCTTTGAGGACTTTTTCATCTGGGGATTAAAAAAAAAGTTACTAGGGGAGAGATTGGGTAAATAGAGAGAGTCAGGCACAGGGGTCATGCCGTTTTTGGTGAAAAACCGCTGAACATTCAGCACACTGTAGGCAGATGTGCTTGTAAATCTCCCATCATGAAATGGGAGAATACGTTGACTCTTCAAAAAAAACCCCTTAGCTGAACACAGCCTCTCACAACAATGCCAGCTGGTCTACTGATACAGATGGGTTTCTAGAACACTCACCTAGCAGGAGAAGCCTATAATCCAAGGGGCCTGCCCTACAGAAGATAATTCCAGTTTTTTGGGGGCTCCCCATCACTTACACTGGATGTGGGGAGATACCTACCAGGAAGTCCGCTCCTTCCTCATCCATCTACACCCCTGACTCCCAACCCTGCCTGCATTTAGAACTACTTGGAGGAGGCTTGAAAAGTGCACAAACTCCCTGCCTTCCACCCCAGCAAAAATAAGGCTGTCTTAGGGGGACAAACCCCAGTTAGGACTCTCACCCGTGAGCAATGGGATAACTGAGCATGCTTACCTGACAGAAACAGAATGAGATAGAAAATGAATTTCAGTTTTAGGGCAGAAGAAAAACAAGAGAGACTCGGGGAAAGGCTGAGATTAGACTTGGAGGCTGCACGGACCTCGGGGCCGTGCT
>NW_028088056.1:0-646 GCF_014824575.4 Sturnira hondurensis | reverse complement strand
AAAATGTGCGACTCACCTCATGAAAACAACAAAGAAGGAAAACCACGTGATCGTTTCCAAGGATGCAGAAAATACATCTGTGAAACCCAACACCTGGTCAGATTTTTAAAAAAAACACACCAACCTCTAATTCCACTCAGAATTAAGGGGGGTTCATCAGACGGAAGAGGGGCATCTGGGAAGGAGCTGCAGGCGAAGTCGTGCTCCCTGGGGGCCCCGCTGCTCTCTGAGATGGAGAACACGGCGGGCGTGTGCGGGGAGGCCTCACCCTTGCAGCGGGGGGCGGGGGAACGCAAAGAGCACACAGATTGGGGGGAAGAAATGCAACTGCGCAGGGAAGAGGAGGCCGTGTAGACCACCGCGGGTTCCAGACCACGGGTTCCAGCAGGCGAGCGCAGCAAGGTGTGGGGCCGGGGCCCTGGGATCGTTCTGCTGCGTCCCGGGCTATGGCCCAGGCTGCTCTGGTGAACCATCGAAAGTGGAAATACGGCCATGGGGCCACGGAGCACCAGGAACGTAACACACTTACAGGTGAGGCCGCTAACAACATAGGTGCCCGGAAAACTCGAAAACATCGATTGGAGAAACCAGACGTTGACAGAGAGAGAGCTCTGTGTGCTAGTGGGCGGAGAGACGCTGTGGCGTT
>NW_028088055.1:0-669 GCF_014824575.4 Sturnira hondurensis | reverse complement strand
ATGAGATATTCACATGGACTACTGAGTCCAGTGGAGGAAAAGGGACAGCATGGTTTTTTCTCTCAGGGGGAGCAAAAGCCTCTGCCTCCACCATGACAGGCTTTTATTGGGTTTCTCCGCACAGTATGGTGATCCTCATTTACTGTGCACAGCTTTACCTTTTACAGAGAACAAAGGAGCCAATGCCACTAATCACATCACTGAAGAGGGATATTTGCAAATGAAAAGGCAAAAGTGGTTGAACTGGTTACACTAGTCCTTGGAAGGTTTAGCATGGATTTTAGGAAGTTATTTTGCAGTAAATGTTTGCCACAAATCCGGGTAAGGGAGTTTTTAGCAAAAAGCAAGACTCAAAGCAGCCTAGGCATATTGCAGGCCTGATTACCCTCGGGAGAACCTATCCGTGGGCGTGGGTCCTGTGCATCTCCCAGTGGGAGCTGGGCCCACACCAAGCAGAACAGTCTCCTACAAGGATTGAATGGGCTATTTCTTTTATTCATTGATCATCAAAGATGATATTCCCTAGTTCAACAAATATAATGAATGATTATAATATGTCCGATACTCTGCTTAGTGCTAGAAAATAGTGCGGGGCTGGTAAGTAAATAGCTTAATAAACATTTGAATGTTATACAAAAATATTTGTGATCTTTGGTAGTATAACAGCTT
>NW_028088054.1:0-1454 GCF_014824575.4 Sturnira hondurensis | reverse complement strand
AACCAACATGCTGTTTTCTCTGTCTAGAAGTTTCAGTTTATATCCCACATATGAGTGAAATCATATGGTTCTTAGGTTTTTCTGGCTAATTTATCTTGCTTAGCATAATATTCTCAAGGCTCATTGCAAAGAGCAATAGTCTCTCTTTTCTTATAGCTTAGTGGTATTCCACTGTGTGTGTGTGTGTGTGTGTGTGTGTGTGTATATATATATATATATATATATATATATATATATATATATCACATATTCTTTATCCAATCATCTATTAAAAGGCACTTCAGTTGTCTCCATGTTTTGGCCACTGTGAATAATGCTTCAGTGAACATAAGGGTGCATATATCCTTGCAAATAAATGTTTTTTAGTTTTTCTGGTAGATACACAGAAGGGACTGCTGGATCATATAGTAACTCTATTCTTGATTTTTTGAGAAATCTCCATTGTTTTCCATAGTGGTTGTGCCAGTTTACATCCCACCAGCAGTGAATGAGGGTTCTTTTTTTCTTCACAACCTCTCCAACACTTATTACCTGTCCTAACAGGTGTGAGGTAGTACATCATTGTAGGTGGGGGTTTTTTTGCATTTCCCTAATACCTAGTAAAGTTGAACTTCTTTCCATGTATCTGTTGGCCATTTGTATGTTCTTGGGAAAGATGTGTGTTCATGTCTTCTGTTCTTTTTCTAAATTGGATTGTTTGATGTTGAATCGTATGAGTTCTATATATATATATATATGTGTGTGTGTGTGTGTGTGTATATATGTGTGTATACATATATATATATATATATATGTATATATATATGTTAACCCCTTGCTGGTGTTCTTGTTTGCAAATTTCATCTCCCATTTAGTTGGTTGCATTTTTGTTTTGTTGGCAGTTTCTTTCTTTGAAAAAGCTCTTACATTTCTGATTTTATTTAGTTGGGTCCTCTATTTTTTTTGATGAGTCTGGATAAATGTTTGTCAATCTTATTTATCTTTTCAAAGAACCAGGGCTTCTTTTTTATTGATATAGAAAACAACATATTCACTAAATCAATGGCCAGATGCTATGCCCCTGAGGTATATTAATGTGTTTTAGCAAAAATACTACATTGAATTTCTAGGCTATTTTTGTGATTGTCTGCTACTACCTTCTGTGTCCCCTCAAGTTTCTCTGAGTTTAACTATGAATTACATGGGGAACACATAGGAAACTGCACCTTTTAAGATTACAAAGTGACTTTAATCTCTCATGACCCTGACATGTGATATTGTTTTTTATTTACTACTTTGGCTACAGACAGAACTAGTTTCAAACATCTTCAATTATCTTTTTCTACTTGATAGCTCCTACCCAACAGATCCAGAATGTAGGAATTGTGCAAACTATCACCTATATTAACTCCAAATATACAGTCAGGAATCTGGCAAATCACCACAGTTGGTTTAGAGACTCTATATTAGCCATG
>NW_028088053.1:0-1621 GCF_014824575.4 Sturnira hondurensis | reverse complement strand
TAATAGCATGAAGAGGTAAAGAATACGTGTAAAATCTCCCAGAAATAGAATCCAGATGACCTTCTAGGGCTTCATGTTTTCCTTATTGAGGGAATATTAACCTGTTTAAACACCTGGCCTTTCATATGCATAAGAAAGGAGTCCTTGATCATGTATTATTTATTTAAGATTACATTTTATTTCTGAAGCCCTTCAAGGATGGAAGGAAAATCACAGACAGAGTCTATAGCATTCATAGTTGAATTATGACCTTCACCATCTATTTGCAAGCATTTGTAATGTCTCAACTTCAACAAGATATAGGACATTCCATTCGGTTCTTCTTCTCATTCCCAGCCCACATTTGCAGCTCCTAAAATCTCTGGATTGCAACTTAAGAAAGTCCTTGGAAGTGGAACATCCATGCATTTTCCCCCCAGGAAATCATGTGCTCAGTGCAGTGGGTAGACCAGTGGGTTGTTTGTGAGTGTTTTGTTTTTTTCTTTATCCTCATCCCAAGCAGCCTCCCATTTCCAGTGGATGGGGATCTATTTTTTTTAACATGCAAATGAATTAATCTTGACCAAGAAGAGACAAGTTATCTGCTCTTGTCATTTGTTGGGGTTAGACTAGATGCTTCCTAAATATCTGGATAGCCAGGAGTTTAGTAAAAGTATTGGTAAAATTGTAATAGAAATACGTTCAGTTTCCCATCAATGTCTGTTATATGATCATTTCCATTGCTCTCTGGGTGTTTTAGTTTTGCTTTGTTTTCCCAGTTATCAATATTGTAGAGCTTTAGGGAGTCACATGACTGTACTTGGTCAAGGTAGTGCTTTCTTGTACTGAACAAAGTCATAATCCCTCTNCATACAATTTTCTTAACAGGCTCTCCTGGGGCCTATGAGCACTCCCCATCCCCCACACCAAAGAAGGAAAACAAGATGAACTGGAGCTCAGGTCAACAAGTCACGCGTCAGTGTGTGAGGAAAGAAGGCAGATAATCAAGTTTGCCTACCAGGTTTCTGACAGGAGAGAAACACTTTCAGGGACGGTTCAGATGCATTTCAAATACAATTAGTACACTTTGTCCTGCTGGGAACTGCAACTTAACTTGCCAAGGAACCTAAAATAGACGGTGACACTTTGCACTATATCATATCATATGACAAAACCCACTTATTTCACGATAAAAGTGGGGAAGGGATTGCATGATGTCCCCCCCCCAAGTTAAAATAACTCACCCCTCCACTTCTTATAATCGGCAATCTCTCAAACCTTCAGTTCAGTCTTTTTCAATTCTAAAGTTTTAAAAAGCGTTCTTTTTGTTCAATTGTGGTTGGGGGGGTGGGAAGCTGAATGTAAGAGTTCACAGACTTCCTGTAATCCTCTTCCTTCCAGCATGGGTTGCATTCTCTGAATCTAATTCGAGCAAAGTCTAACCCCAGCTTCACAATGAGGTCAGCTCAGTCTGTCTCCCCCGGCCCCCTCGGCCTGCAGCCCTGCCACCACTTCTCATTGCACTGCACCAGCCCAGTTTGCTTTCTCTTTGCCTGCCTGCCTTTTCTCAATGTCCTCTCCCCATCTCAATGACTCCTTGTTTTCCAGGCCATTTGTATTAATCCACTGGGGAAAACAGTTT
>NW_028088052.1:0-945 GCF_014824575.4 Sturnira hondurensis | reverse complement strand
TCCTGCAGCCCCTGTGGCACCTCCCAGTTCTCCAGGAAGGAGGGACATGAATTTGCAGGTCAGTGCTGCTGATGTCACTGTGCAGGGCAGTAGCAGAAGGAGACACCTGTGTGTGAGGTTAGCCTGAGACACCGATTAATCCGCGGCACTGGTGACCTCCAGAGTGCCCCACATGGGAGATGGTGCATGGGGCTTGGTTACTGGGTAGTAGAAGGCTCCCTGGGGTGTGAGTTGGCCTTTGCCTGGGTTCATTACCAGTCTGTGGCAGTCTGGACCCTGGTTTAGGGTCGAGACTTCCCAGCTTGCTCATGCATGACAGTAACTGTGCTGGAGTCCCTTCACAAGCTGACTGACTCTGTTGCTGTTACTCACGTTGTGAGGAGGCCCCTTTGTAGGTGCCAGGCCCTCACCTAACATGCTAGTCTTGGATGTCCCTCAATCCGACAGGACCCAGCGTGCTCAGAGAATACACGATCTACTCCTGCCGGCCTCTCTGGGCTCTTGTTTGCCCTCTCTGTCAGCCTGCTGGCTTCCCCTATACTTCTGATTCTCATCTATTAAGACATTTTTGTCTACTTCACTTTTTCTCAGTATAAAGGTTGATACATAAACTGTGTCTGGCTTTCTTCCAATCACAGAACTGGAGAAGGTAGAGCATTGGAGGTCAGCACACTGAGCTTGGACAGTGAGCACTCGGCGCTCTGAGAGCCTCTCCTCAATGGGAGGCTGTGCCCAGCCCCGGAGATGCAGGGGCTCCACACAGCTCGGATCTCAGGTCACAGGGAGACCCAGCTTCCATCAAGTCTCAGACCTCAGGGAGTCATCAGTGGAGCCCAGGCTGACACCAGGAGACAGACAGGGCACTGGGAATGAGCCACCTGGTTCTGTCAGTTACACATGATGCACTTCTGTCCTCCTCCCCACCCAGCCACTGAGCCGGGATTT
>NW_028088051.1:0-520 GCF_014824575.4 Sturnira hondurensis | reverse complement strand
CCCCTACAGGACGCCCTCTGGTATCACCACACAGACTACATCACCTCCTTTGAATGAAGACCGCCCTGTGGAGGGGATGCTGGTGGTTCCTTCATTTGCCCACAATCTCTCTCGATTCACATTATTCTCAAATTTCAACAGTTCATACTCCCTCACAATTTGCTTGCAAGCAGAATGGTTTCCATATATTTCCATAGAGAAGAACCACATGTGGAAATAAGGTCAAGAAAGATCCCCCCTCCTGCTTGACTTCTGTGGAGCCCAAACATCAAAGCAATTCATGTAATCATGCAGAGGCAAACGATTCTCGACACTCGACTTGGATACTTTGAGTATGTCACCTGTCTCCCACGTGGCATAGCATGGTCTGTCCTCAGTGAACATCTGGACTCGATGGCTCTGAACTGCAAATGATCTGCCAGACCCATGGGGCACCTTTGTGGGAGAAATCCTGAGAAAGACACTTCAAAAACCACTTCTGACACATTTCATCACCTACAGCACCTTCTCCATCCACACT
>NW_028088050.1:0-1543 GCF_014824575.4 Sturnira hondurensis | reverse complement strand
GTGGGAAGTTATCTTCAAGATATGAAATCTTATAAAGTTTCTGTAATCCTAGCCATGTGGTATTGGGTTATGAATAGACCAACAGACCAGTAGAACACAATGGAAAACAAGAAATACCCCAGGTGCCTAGGAAACTTTGTATAGAATGAAGGCAACTGCTCAAACCCATGAGAAAAAGGTGGACTTTTTATAAATGGCAATAGAACCACACGATGGTCTTCTGGAAAAGTATGTAGTTGGATCCATTCTTCACACCATAACCTGGTAAAATTTCTAAAATGACCAGATATTCAAATTAAAAATAAATAAATAAAATCATACAATCATATTATTATAAAATGAGTGACTTTCTCTATAACCTAAGAGGGGAGAGAATATTTCTAATTATCAATAAAACACCAGAAACAATAGAAGATTAATACATTTAATTTTAAATTTTCATCATAGGAACAGTCAAAAGCCAAATCACAAATTACAGGAAAACATGCAACTTATATCTCAAACATAAAGCTGTTGTACCCAATATATAGTCCTCCTAAAAACTGAGAAGGCCAAAATCCAGCAGAAACATAAGGAAAAAGTATGAAGAGACAGTCCACAAAAGAAGTAATAAGACCAACAGTCATTAAATACATGAAACCACCTCCCGTGTTTCTTAAAATGAAAGAAATGCAAATTATAACAATATGGAAACACTGCTTCTCACCCATCAGGATGGAAATTTTAGAAATTCTGAAACTATACCATGTTGAGGAGACATTAACAAAGTACACACTCCCAATATTGCTGAGGTAGAAAATAAATATCAATTCCTCCTCCCCCAACACAAGATCCATAGTCAATACAATCCCAAAGGAAATCGCAGAAGGTTCTTTGTGGGAATTTACAAGCTGAGTCTACAATTCATGTGGAAATTACAGGTTTTAAAGGAGCCAAGAAATTTTGAAGGAAGTGAATGAAATTCAGGACTTATACTACGTGATTTCAAAAATTATTATAAAGCTATATTATCAAAGCTGAATTGTACTGACATCAAGATAGACAAATAGATGAAAACAAACACACACAAATAGAATCCACTGATTTCTAACACAGGTAAAAGAACAATCACTGGACATTTATGAGCATACATACACATACCCCAAAACCTCACTTTGATCCAATACAAAACTTAACTCTTAAAATTTCCACATTGTTCTTCTGGCCTCAGTGAGAACAGTAAAGAATTTCTTAATCAAGACACAGCACTGACTACGAAAGGCAAAGTTGATAAATCAAACTTCATTTAAATGAAAAAAATTTGCTATCAGAAGATATCACTTAGGCTAAGTAAGGCATCGTCTGGGGAAGATAGGGAGAGGAAGATGACCATGTATGTATGAATGTATTATCCATACGTACATATATATTATCTATGCATGCACAAACACAAACACGTACACTTATATGGACTTACATGTGCATTTTAAAATTCCTCCGATACAATAGCAGAACAACTAACTACCCTATTTTTTAAATGAGGAAATGACTTGAATAATTACTT